>NC_092805.1:143206286-143509316 GCF_040954645.1 Diabrotica undecimpunctata | reverse complement strand
CCTATCTCGATGTCATTATTAGTCGCCACTGATGCTGATGATTGACTATCACTCTTCTTACTGTTATTAGGGTTAAGTAAACTGGTAGACTCTGTAGTTCTGTCAGCATTATTAGGTTCGTTTTGCATCCCGCTGTCATTATTATTCGCCGTTGATGATGATAATTGATCATTATTGTTCTTAGTCTCCACTTTTTTCGGGAGTAATGCACGGAAATTAATAGATACTTCAAAATCTTCAACATTCCTTTTAAATGAATCACCTTGAACGCAGTTATCCAAAACGGCTTCTAATTGTTCGGGATCCAAGTATTGAACAGGCATAAATCCAGAATGATTTCTACAGACTAAAGAAGCACCTATATCTAAAAGATTTATGACAGTAGCTGTGTCAGCATACCGCGCAGCATAATGTAGTGGAGTATATCCAGTCACTTCCTTTCTTTCATTTAAATCGTAACTGTGTTTATTCGCTTTTATTTTCTTTAGCAATAGATCACAGCTTGACTTATTTTTAATTTCTGTACTGTCATAATGTTGTAATAATCTTGGTAAGAATTGTGAAATGACATATTTTGGAATTTCTTCGTCGTTTTTATATTCTTTAATGAGAATTTCAAATATTCCATAGAAGTCATGTTCAGCTGCAATTTGTAAAGGTGTCTCTCGTTTACTACTTGTGAATATGTTTTTGTCTGCACCTTTCTCGAGTAATAACTTCACTATGCGTTCAGTACGATTTTTACATGCAAATTGTAAAAGAGTCATCTCCCCGTTATCACTATTAGCGTATTCGGAAATAATTTCACCTTTACAATTTAGAAACTTATGTTCTTCTTTGTTTTTCACAAGCTTAAACAAGAAATCCTTTGGGTCAGTTTCTTCTAGCGGGTCATCTATCGTTTCATTTGGGCTAATATTTCCTTCAGCAATTTGATCATGGTCATCTAAGATTTCTAAATTAAATTTCCTGTTTTTTAGTTCGTCTGTAATAACTTTTAATACATTCTTGTTGTCGGTTCTTAGTTTAACATAATGAAACGGTAAGAAATAATCTACATCTCGACATCGTATATCCGCTCCCAATTCTATTAAACATTTGACTGTTTCTGCTTCTACTTCTTCCAGCGCACATGCAATTGACAGTATATCAACAGAATAATTATTATATTCTGGATCAGAATATCTATATTTTAAAAGCTTTGCGTTGAATAACGTCTTCAAATCATTTGTTTTATTGTTTATAACGTAATCCAAAAGTATCTCCTTGGGAGTGAGGCAAATACCCTTTTCTTTTTTGGACTTGATTTTTCTGAAACAAAACATAATATGTATAATCAATTTAATCTAAATACACATATATTTTTTTCGTTTCAATTTTATTGATAAAGACAAACCAGTCTTAAGACTTTAAGCCATAATTGCACTTGGTTTGACCCACGATTAGTTTACAGTGAGATATAGCTGTTACAAAATATTTTTTTATCAAATTGAAATAATATACGACGACAATTTTCATAAAACTATTTATTGCTTACGGCCCGTTCACACATGTCTCCGTTTTACTGTTCCGTTTTATCGTGTACGTGTTTTTTTCGTCCATGGCGTATATAGTTGTATGAGCGACTTCACCACAGACAGTATGTATGGTTTGTGGACTTCACACATGGAACTGTATTCCGTATACAGTAAAAATATCGTTCCGTTAAAAAATGACATTCCGTTTTGTCATTGAATACTGGACGACGGAACAGTTAAAAATATACGGATACGTAGAATTTTAACGGATAGATACTATGTCCGTGGCGGGCAGGGTGTAGGAAAGGGAGTGATGCGACAGGTTTTGACTCGTATTTTCTATTGTAAATTCTTAGAGAACGCGTGCGTGCATTGTGTGTAATAATTATTATAATCACAGATCAACCATGTCAACCAAGGAGTGGGAAAAACTAATAGACAAGGAAATGTTAATTAGTTTGGTGGAAGACAGGCCAGTTCTTTAGGACAAGACGCTGGATAAATACAAAGACAATACTGGAAGTATTGCAGGTTGGCGCGAAATATGCGTTATTTAATGGAGAATAATGAGGTTATGAAACTAAGACAAAGACAAGAGTTCGGTAAGTGTCTGTTTTATTATTTAATTACATTTTAAATAGCTTCATCCTGCCATGGAACTGATCCAGCTTCGGACATTAAATAGTGCACGAATTCTGTTCGAACTAAATTGGCAGTATTACCACCTCATGTTCTTACTTCATGGGTTAGGTTTTCGTAACTAAATTCTTCAGATACGTTATTATTACTGTTTGAGCCCTCTTTGTCTCTTATAAAGTTGTGTAGAATAGTACCTACATGCCTTAACAGTCCATACAGTTGTTGTTTTATCGATGTCTAGAGGCCGATGGAATAGTCTACACTTATTAGCTAAGATACCGAAGGCACACTCAACAGATCTCCTAGCTCTAGTCGAACGATAATTGAATATTCGCTTATTTTTGTTAAGATGCGTCCCGCCTAAGGGCCTTAGTAAATTTTCGTGTAATCCGAAACCTTCGTCTCGAAAAGCAATAGGTAGTCGGAGTCTACGATCGCTAATAATATGATGAAGAAAAATCTCTGTAATTGATATACAGTGAACCGCTATTTAGTGGTGTTTTAAGTCGGATATGTTTTCCGTCGACAGCTCCGAGACAGTGGGGAAAATTAGCTTTTTTGTTAAATCCACTTGCTAGATGTTCCCATTCGTCGACTGTTCTAGGAAGTCGCATAAATTTTTCACTTGAATTGTTCCATATGCATCTTGAAACTTCTTTAATAATATTGCTATTAGTCGATACACCAACGCGATAGGTGTAATAAAGATCTTTAAATGAACACCCGGATGCTACATACCTGAAAATAAAATTGTTTTATACTTGTTTTAGGAAAACTTGTTATGAAAAAGTGGGGACAGATGATTGATGCCTGGGTGAGAATACTAAAAGATAAAAAGAATTGCAAGATGTCTGGTCTCGCTGTCTCAAACACGAAACCCTACAAATACCATAATCAGATGCTGTTTTTGAAAAAAGTAGTTGCTGCTGGTGAGACGCACGAAAGCGTCTCTGCTAAACAAACTGAAGAACACACCGAAGATGACACCACGACATCGAATAAACCTACAAACGAAGATGACAGTGTGATTACAATGACACAATTTGACAATGAAGAAAATTTAGCAGGATGATCGCAGATTATCGTTCTTCAAACGTATTTTGCCGTCCTTGGCTTTGCTTGATGATGACCAAACTTTGGAATTCCAATCAGGGGTGATAAACCTTTTTCTTCTTCTTCAGCCTTAAGTAATCCAACTTTGCGCCACTTGCTTCCAGTTGTGTCCTCCGATCTTCTTAATGTCATCAGCCCGTCTCATTTGTGATCTTCCTCTGCTTCTCTTTCTTAACCATGGCCTCCACTGTTGTATTTCGTGGTTCCATCTCTTATCCTTCAGTCGGGAATTGTGTCCTGCGAAGCTCCATTTTAAGTTGGCAGCATGTTCTCCTGCGTCTTTTACTTTGGTTTTGCTTCTAATTCATTTGTTTGTTTTTTTGTCTATAAGTCTCACCCCGAGCATTGATCTTTCTATCGCTCTTTGTGCTTTTACTATTTTATCCATATTGGACTTGGTGAGTGTCCACGTCTGTGAACCATACGTGAGTATAGGAGGATACACTGATCGTAAATTCTGGTTTTCAAATACTGTTCTATTTTAGTGCTTTTCAAGATCCAACTCAGTTTTGAAAATCCTGCCCACGCTAACCTTATTCTTCTGGTAATTTCGGCAGTTTGATTTTCTTTGTTAATTTTCATTATCTGTCCCAGGTAGATGTATTCGCTTACTGTTTCTAAATTTATGTCATTCAATGTTATTCCTGGAATGTTCGGTGTATTTGTCATTATTTTTCTTTTTTCCAAGTTCATCTTAAGACCTACTTTTTCCGAAGCTTGAAATAGTTGCGTCATCATGGTCTGTAGTTCTTCGAAACTTATAGCGAATATTACAATGTCATCAGCGTATCTTAAATGACTCAGTTTTCTTCCATTAACATTTACTCCCTTATCTTCCCAGTTAATGTCTTTGAACACGTCTTCAAGTCCAAGTGTGAATAGCTTTGGTGAGATAACATCTCCCTGGCGAACTCCTCTGTTTGTGATAAACCTACTACAGAAAATTAAACATAGGAGAGTTGGCCAGTCAACTTATGAGTGGTCAGCCTATACACAAACATCGGGTGCTAGTCACTATCAATCCCAGGGCTATTTTAGCAGACCACAGCCTACTGATTGTGAACTATCGCCAGTACAATCTGCATATAGTGATGATACGTTAGTAGATCTGTCTGAGTTTTAAAAATAAAAGTACGTACCTTAAAAATATCGTTAGTTTTCTTCTGGATAGATACTTTTGCTCCATCGAGTATCTTACTTTTTTAAATCATTTTCCAATAGTTTAAGAAGTTCATCCAAAGTAGACATAAGTGGATGTTGCCAATAACGTCGAATCTCCTTTTTCCGACGATAGAACCAATACAACACGACAGCGTCCATCCTTGTAGAATAGCGGCGTATACACTGTGAGTTTTCTGTTCACATCGCATCCAGTAATGACGGATCCGTTAAACGTTATACGGTGCCTATTAATACAGAGCATAAATTTGTAACGTATCCGTAAAAAAGGAACCAGTAAAACGGACTCCCATGTGTGAACGGGTCGTTACTATACGTGTTTACAGAGCTCACTTTCTCTGGCTACCAACTACAAAAATACATTAAAGCTACAAAAATGCATAACAGAAGTCACTAGTGGAGGGGAGGTCGTTTCTAAAAACAATAAAATTTTACCTTGGAGAAAGATATAAATTACACAAAATCGTTCATAATGTCCTCAGAAACACATAAATACGTAGCGAACAATAACCGCTGGATTCGACTAACTGTAATTGATACAAACTATTAATTAATAAAATAATTTACACAAACTTAAGCAAACATTAACTTACATCAATTAACTGAAGCTTAGATTCTGTACCATCATCGTTCTCAAAGGTTCTATACAGATCATCTTTTAGCACTAGGCAATTCCTTTGGCTCCAGTAACACTTGACTTCTGGACTACATGGACTAAGGTCTTGCCAAGAAGGTCTTTCACTTCGACGCATTCAATCCAATACTCTTTTTATACATGGACTATCTGCTTGAGCGTCTTGTAGCTGTTAAGGCTGCCATTGATCATTAATGACGAAGGTATCTACAGCAATTTCTTCCAAAATGTTGTCTGGTACCTCTGGATAAGCTAACCGCACTATATGAGTAACATCTACTTTAAACTCTTGCAAATTTTCACTTGCTCGTTGAATTCTACTTCTTAGTTGTGCTTTGTAGACTTGTTGTAGATGGGCATCTCCGTAAAGTTTGTCTAGTCGAGTGAATAAGGTCTGGTAACATTTTTCGTAACCCTTAGGAATTGATCTTAGGATATCCGCAGCATCACCTCGTAAAGTAGCAGTCAAGGAAACAGCTTTTTCTTGTTCTGTCCAATGATTGGATGCCGCAATAGGTTCAAATTGTCTAAGGTATATGGACCAAAAAGACTTTCCATCAAATAGTGACAATTTGAATTTTATATGATGTGTCGTTTCATTTCTAGGTGATTCTTCTTTAACTACGGGTTCTAAAACCACTGCATTAACTGGTGGTAGCACTTTCGTATCAGTTATCATGCTCTCTAGCTGTTTTACCTTATCTTCTACCTTATCGAATGTTCTAGAAACTTCTTCAAATTTCTTATTGTTCTGACTACATACTTCGTCGAATCTTCTAGAAACATTTTCGAGTTTCTCGTCGTTTTTTCTAGCTACTTCTTTAATAATTTAAGACGTTTCATCGAATCTTTTGGAAACATTCTAGAATTTATCATCATTTTTTCTAAAGATTCTTCGATCATTTGAGAAACGTTTCCAAATTTCAACGTAGACATTTGATAATTTCCGCGATTATTGTAGTTGACCAACCAAAAAGATCACCAAGTCCTAAGAGTCTTAGGCCTGCCGCCTTCCTAGCCAATTGGTCAGCAAAGCGGTTGCCTTTATTCCTATTGTGTCCTTTAACCCACCTCAGGATTAGAGACTATTTGGCGTTAATTTTTGCTGAACGTATTATTAGTACAGACGGTAAAATAAAATGACCCCCTCGGTCACCCAACTTAGCTCGAGTGAGCCACTAACTTGGAGGAACTGAAGGAAAAGATAATCCAACTTAGCCAAAACATATCAGCAAATGAACTCAACGCCATGAAAAATGCGTTGTATAATAGATTTGGTTACTGTTCGTTACAATTTCGTGGTCTGTTTAAACATTTAATTACCTAAGAATTTTATTTGGTTTAGAATTTCTAATTGTTTGGAAATATTTTTAATTTAAACAGTAGTGTTGGAATTATTTTTTATTTGATTTCATTTTTATAGAACAAATTGTATACTTTTATACTAATTTTATCTTTTTTATTTCATTTTAGAATAGAACTAATTTTTATTTTGTAGGTGTAATATTATATACACACACTATCTCCAAAAAATCTAAACGAAAATATGGTTTCAAAGATATTATTTGTAAAATACCAAATAATATCTTATTTTTAATTTTTTGTCCAGTTTAAATTTAATATAAGACACCTACTCCTTCCTAACGCTTTACTAGTACTGTATTTATTTATTATGCTTTATAAAAGACCAACCCACGAACCCATGCAATACTCTTGGGATATCAAACTAGTTCTGTTCTGCTCATTACCACAGTATTAAAATCAAAGTGTCGTTACTTTGACGATGCGACGTTACCAAATAATTCTGTATGAAGCTTTTTTATTGTGGCGTCATAATGCAGTTTATTATTTTTATTGGGAATAAGGCACAATGTGACTTTAAAAAAAGCTTATTTTGATGTTTAGATTTTAAATTGGGAAATCGTATTTAAATCATTTTGCCCAAATTTGATTATCTTAGAACATTGTTCAAATGCTAAAAAGACAACAGGTCAAATAAAACCAATAAGTTTGGCAACGTTGAATTTCCCCTCTTCTGTTAAATTTATTATTTCCACTAATACATTTTCGACGATATAAAGGGCAGACCTAATATACCTCTCTCTTTTTAAAGAGGTGTTGCTCACTCCATCTCACGTAAGATCCATACTGACGATAAATTATTACTCAGGCTGTATATATATATATATATATATATATATATATATATATATATATATATATATACAGCACTAACGACCAGTGATTAATAGAGAAGTCTGCAGAATACAGCAAACCATTGGCACTACTATTCGTGGACTAGGAGAAAGCTTTCGATACTATAAGCCAACAGAAAATATTAAAATTATTGATAGAATGTCGAATAGACCATCGCTACACTAAAATAATCCAACATATCTATCAAAATGCTACGGTTAGCGTAAGACTATCTGAACAAGAAACTAATAAATTCTGAGGAGTATGCTGTAGGTGTACACTGTACTTACTTATGGAGCGAAAATATTAACACTCACAAAAACGGTAGTAAAAAAGATTCGCGTTATTCATAGGGCTATGTGTACAAATATGTTATAGAACAAAAACAACAGGCGCTATTTAAAATTACACATCGCTTAAATGGAACTGGGCAGGCACTACGGAGCAGGGTCCGCCCACCAACCAGATGGATAGACGACCTGAAGTGTATTAGCAGTAACTGGATGAAAGCCGCATAAGACAGAGAC
The DNA here is from genome assembly GCF_040954645.1 of Diabrotica undecimpunctata. Classification (NCBI taxonomy): domain Eukaryota; kingdom Metazoa; phylum Arthropoda; class Insecta; order Coleoptera; family Chrysomelidae; genus Diabrotica; species Diabrotica undecimpunctata. The sequence goes on along the minus strand of NC_092805.1, from coordinate 143,501,511 downwards.
AGATGGAAAGAACTGATGGAGACCTATGTAAAAAATTTTATGTAGCGATATACTTATATAATTACCTTACAATTTGTGTGATAGCTTCTCTTTTTGCATATGTATCATAATCAAAATATCTTCTATCCGTACTAGTAAGAAGTTTATCCATAAACTCCATTCGCTTAGCTCGGGCATATTTTGATTCATTTGGATTCATTTGATTCATTATCGGAATTCTACAACACAACAATTCCTACTTCTCAGTATTAATAGCTAAAGTATCCTACTATTGCATACTACTTTGTTTAAAAAAAGAAGAATTATTCTAAATAGTGGAAGTGTATACTAAACACATCAAATTTTGGGTAGTATATATTTAAAAAATATATTTTAGTTAAAAAAAAAAGAGGTTAATCTTTGTAAATGGGTATATTTTATAAAAACCCTTAAAAGGGCTACATTAAAAACACGAACGTTTTCGGAACAACAGTTCCATCATCAAGTTAAAAATACAGGTTACCATGCCTGAGCCACCAAAATATTTGGGTAAAAACCCTTTAAAATATATTATGCTACCAAAGATTGTACATGATGTTGTTAATATTATTTGATGTTTAATATTTTAATTAAATTTTACTTCAGGTAACATACACCCATGCTTTAAGTGAGTTCCAGTGTCCGGAGAGTAAACCTCTTCAAACGGACTTCAGCTGGTAACTGAGTTAAATACCAACTCACGAACCCATGCAATACTCTTGGGATATCAAACTAGTTCTGTTCTGCTCATTACCACAGTATTAAAATCAAAGTATCATTACTTTGACGATGTAATTTGACGTTACCAAATAATTCTGTATGAAGCTTTTTTATTGTGGCGTCATAATGCAGTTTATTATTTTTATTGGGAATAAGGCACAATGTGACTTTAAAATAAGCTTATTTTGATGTTTAGATTTTAAATTGGGAAATCGTATTTAAATCATTTCGCCCAAAATTTGATTATCTTAGAACATTGCTCAAATGTTAAAAAGACAACAGGTCAAATAAAACCAATAAATTTGGCAACATTGAACTTCCCCTCTTCTGTTAAATTTATTATCAAAGAATATAAACGCTTAGCTAAGCGTCTATATTCTTTGTTATTATTTCCACTAAAGCATTTTAGACGATATAAAGGGCAGACCTAATATACCTCTCTTTTTTTAAACAGGTGTTGCTCACTCCATCTCATGTAAGATCCATACTGACGATAAATTATTACTCAGGCTCACTAACGAGCAGTGATTAATAGAGAAGTCTGCAGAATACAGCAAACCATTGGCACTACTATTCGTGGACTAGGAGAAAGCTTTCAATACTATAAGCCAACAGAAAATGTTAAAATTATTGATAGAATGTCGAATAGACCATCGTTACACTAAAATAATTCAACATATCTATCAAAATGCTACGGCTAGCGTAAGACTATCTGAACAAGAAACTAATAAATTCTGAGAAATACGCTATAGGTGTATGCTGTACTTGATTATGGAACGGAAATATTATCACTCATCAAAAAGGTAGTAAACAAGAAATATAACTGGGCAGGCACTACGGAGGAGAGTCCGCCCACCAACTAGATGGATAGACGACCTGAAATGTATTAGCAATAACTAGATAAAAGCCGCATAAGACAGAGACAGATGGAAAAAACTGATGGAGACCTATGTAAAAATTTTTATGTAGCAATATACTTATATAATTACCTTACAATTTTTTGGACAGCTTCCATTTTTTTACAGTATGGACCATACCTAGAATATGCTCTACCCGTCTTAGTACTAGGTTTATCCATAACTAAAAATATTTGTAAATATTGAATTTAGTATTTAGAAATGAAACTTTAATAAATAGTGTAAGCATATGTAAATATGACGATGAGGTCCTTGGTATCCCAACAAACTCTTTCTGCTTAATTAGATCCTTACAGTATTATGAACGCTCCACGCTCCATGAAAACAGAGTACAATGAAGAAATGCATCAAAGAAACAGACAAGTAAAAGATAAAAATTTAAGAAGCAGCCCTTAGCTTACTCAATGAGAAATAATGTGTAGCAAACTATTAGCAGAATGTAGCAGGCTTTGTATGCCAATACTAAAACAAGTAGTGAAGAACATACCAACGATAGCGGATTAAAGGAAGTCGCAGATATCATCTACAATTATACACAATACATATACAACATACAATACACAAACACAATACACAAACGCATAAAGCACATAAACATAATGTATAAACAAACAGAACAATCGGAATTTGAAGTTCTACGCTGCAAAAAATACACCCTCATATCTTTTCAGTAAGGCATGGCTTTTGCTCATAGGTATGCTCACTTGCCGTTCTAATTTTAATCGACTTTGCGCATGACGTCATAGCGAGACAAAGCCAGGGGACTTGTGTGGATCTTATTTTAACGATGCATCATATAGCAACATTGTTCCATTACTGTAATGAACAACTTCGAAAATTAAACAATTAACGGTAAGTATACCTCGATGCCATATCTTGCACTAAGAAGTCATAACAAGTTACTTTCTGTGAAAACGTGGTTTGAAAACTAATTAGTAATTTGTAAAATTAATTAAAGAAATATATGAATCTTCGATTTGATTGTGTGTATTACAAACAAAATAGATATTGCTACAAAACATAAATTAAATATAAAAGACCGGTAAAATGTAAATAATTTGAAATATAAGGAAAAACAGGTCATACTTCAGACTTTATGAATATCATTTAGACATTTATTTTACAATATTTGTGGTTTTTTACTTGCGGACATTATAATTATCTTTAAAATTTTTATTTAGAATTAGTATTTTAAAATACATTTTACATATAAAAAAAGTAATTTTACCCCTTCGCAACATTTACATATTTTACAGCTTCTATTAGGTTTTTTAAATAATTTTTAGTTATTTTTAATTTGTTGCCATTATAACTACTAAAAATATGTTCCAGTTCACTACATTTAGTTACAAATTCCAGTGTTGGTTTGAGCAAACCACCCTCAGAAACGTGGTTTACCCAAGTAAAAGATTTATCGTTAGCGTCCGGAATATATCCAAGTATTTCTTTTTTTTTTTGTAACTTAAATGCAATGAAACCGGCTAAATTTTCCAATCCATCCCATTTCAGGTCTTCTATATTCGAATTAATAAAATCTTGATGACTGTCAATTAAATCTTCAGGGTTAATTTCTGTATCACCACTAGGGATGTTTAGGAGGATGTTCAGTGACAATTTCATAATTAATTATACTATTAGTAGTAATATTCCCCTATAGTTTTTTTTTAAACAATAATCAGCTTCTGTAAAATGTTTTGATCATATTCTCGCGGTTTCTACATTAAATTTGTCTCGCTGAAAACACTTGAAGACCCGTACTTTACGCATTTGTTTGTCACTAGGAAACACAAAAAAACGACACTTCGAAAAAGATTTACTTTTTTTATTCTAATTGTTTAAACAACCCACCACTGCACAATACATTATGGCAACCAAATAATTAGTCTTCTTTATAAAGTAGCTACAGGTAGTCGAGAGGAAGTTGCGTACAATAAATAAATTAAGTGATATTAACACAGTAAACTGAATGTTTTCACCACAAAATTTATATAACAGTATAATATACAAAGTCTTTACTACATCAATGAATAAATAAAAATCTCATTCACTACGTTTTGAAGCACACAGGATAGCAACAGATAGAGCATTTAACTTTGCATCATTAAAGTTGTCTCGGGCTTACGTCACAGGTGTGCGAGAGAGATGCAAGAACATGCGCGTTGACTTATCTTGTTATGTTATAGTATCATGGAGCAAGGCATTATACCCAAGGAGGTCATAATATTCTAAACTTGATTATAGCTAAGTAAAGATAATGTGTCATTAAAAAATGTTTTATTCAGTGAACTCTATATCTCATAAGTGGCACTGATATATTTTTCTTTTACAGATGCCAAATAGAAATCCAAATTCCTATTACAAAAGAAAAACTGATCGTGGAAACTGGTCCGTTCAAAATATGATTCTAGCTGTACAAAAAGTTCGGAATAACGAACTATCGCTTCGAGAAGCTGCTGACAGATATAATATTCCTAAAAGTACTCTTCAAAGACGAGTTACAAACAAACATAAAATCGTGACCGAAAATGACAAATATCTTGGTCGGTTTAGGCAAATATTTTCAGTTGAACAGGAACACGAAATTTTAGATCATATTCTTGAAATGGAAAAGCGATTTTTTGGAATCACTTATAAAGAACTTCGTTGTCTGGCATTTGACTTTGCCCAAGCCAATAATATTGCTAACAATTTTAATAAAGATACTCGAATGGCCTCTAAAAAGTAGGTTTATGGGTTTTTGAGTCGACATAGAAATATTTCTCTGAGAAAACTAGAAGCAACCTCATACGCTAGAGCTACAGGATTCAACAAGAATGCAGTCCAAAGTTTTTTCAACAACCTGGAAAGTATTTATAATAAACATCACCTCACTCCAGATAGAATCTGGAATATTGATGAGACCGGAGTGACCACCGTCCAAAAATTATCTAAAGTTCTTGCTCAGAGGGGTAAAAAGCAAGTGGGAGGTTTAACAATTACCGAAAGAGGAGTTAATGTCACTATAGTAGCTGCTATGAGTGCAAGTGGCAATTTTCTTGCGCCTGCTTTTATATTTCCCAGAAAGAAAATAAAACCAGAGCTGATGGACAATGCACCTAACGGTAGTCCGGCATTTCCACAGGACAAAGGATGGATGGATCGTGATGTTTTTTTAAAATTCATAAAATATTTTGTACAACAAACCAGACCTTCGAAGGAGTGCAAAATTCTTATTATTTTGGACGGCCATTATTCACATACAAAAAGTTTAGACGTTATAAACTTCTGTCGCGAGAATGGTATTATTTTATTATGCCTGCCACCACACTGTACGCATAAAATGCAACCCCTAGATGTTTCGTATTTTAAATCATTTATGAGTTATTATGATTTGTACCTTTCTAGATGGCTAAAAAATCATTGTGGTCGTACATTTGGAATATATCAAATCTCAGGGGCTGTTGCAGAAGCATTCTCAAAGGCATCTTCTGTACAGATAGCGACAAATGGATTCCGAGTAACCGGAATTTGGCCTTTTAACGACGACGTATTTCAAGACTGCGAATTCGCTCCCTCTAAAACGACGGAACAATCAGTGGACAATGAAACTACATCACAGGTCAATAAATTACCCGTAATGATGGCTCATACCGAAGGCGTAAATCAAGTTGAAATGTATGATAATCCGATTCCTTCAACCTCAAAACAGTCTGTTTTAAGGTCACCTAAAGATGGTGATTCCGAAGATAACAGACCGATACAGAGAAGCCAAATCATTCCTATCCAATTTCCGACATCCAAGGTAAAAGTGACTGATATTAGTTCGCTACCAAAGGCACAGAAAAAGAAAGGTAAGACTTCTTCTAGACATTCTCTGAAATCCGCGATACTCACAGAATCGCCGTATAAAAATGACTTAGAGACGTTGCAATCCACAATCCCTACTAACAAGGTTAAATCTGTGAAACGAACTGTAGTTATGGACCACAGCGCTCGAAATGCAAATATTAGCAATATCACAGTCGTCACTTCAACTAAAGATGATTCAAACTGCATTGTATGTGGAAAGAAGTACGCAGAGAGTAGTGAAGACTGGTACAACTGCAAAATATGTTCAAATTGGGCTCATGAGTCTTGTGGAGTAATGGATGATCTCTATTTTATTTGTGGAAATTGTATATAGTAATGTCCCTTTTTGAGAAACCCAACGGACCATCTTAGGATTCCCGTTTCTCATGATGGGACATTCACACTTTTTTTTTAATAACAAAAAACGAAGCATATTTTTTATTTTTTATTTAGTTTATATCTAAAATGTGTTAATAATTAGAATAAAGTTTCATTTTATTACCTCAACTTTTTTTTAATATCTATAGATTTTCAAGTGTTTGTTATAAAAAAAACTGTCCCAACTTGGGTGACTCTCCCTTAATCGTCTATGGCTCAGAAGTATGTCAGTTATCACAAAAACTTAAAGGTAACCTATTGGCAGTTGAAATGGATTTTTGGAGGAGAGCAGCGGGAAAGTCTAGATTAGAACATATGAGAAATGAGGAAATAAGGAATCAAATGAATGTACAAAGATTAATTATAGAAGACATCGAAAAACAACAATTAACATGGTACGGACATGTTAGACGTATGGGGAAAGAAAGACTACAAAAAAAAATATTAGAGTGGATACCACCAGAGAAAAGAAAACGAGGACGACCACCAACAACATGGATGCAAGGAATTTCAAAAGCAATGTCAGCAAGAAATCTATCTGAAGAAGACTGGCAGAATAGACAGGCTTGGCGAACGGGAGCCCAAGGGGGGATTACGCTATGAACGGGATATATATATATATATATATATATATATATATATATATATATATATATATATATATATATATTCTATTTTATCTATAACGATAGAAGTGTTACCTTTGTCTGCTTTTGTAAACACTATGTTGTTTTCTATTGATTTATTTTTAATTGAAATGGCTGTTTTATTCTCTTTGTAACAGGAATTTTGGGTTACACTACACACATCTGTAATAGATTTTGCAATTATACTTTTTTCCATATTGTTAGCAGTTTTGTTTAATGCTACTTCACATTCTACAGCTAAATATTCTAAAGTTTTTTGATTATTCTGTTGAGGCAAGTTGTGTTTAAAAAGTTGTAAACTTTCTCTAAAAGTTGTATTTCGCTATTACTAAATTTAGTATCTGTTAAATTTTCTAAATCTATTGAAAAAATTATGGTTCGAAAAACTTCTTGTATAATCAATATTGGGTTTTTTACACTGTGTATTGAATTTTTTATCTATTATATTATCTATATTAAATCTCAAGTTTGAATCTAGGATGTCAAATTCTATATTATTAAATCTATAATTTAATTCTGAATGACGTACCTTAAGATAAACAGCTATGATATCTCGCTTTTTGTATTGGTTTTTTCTGTCGTCTTTCAACCATCTGGTCTTGTTGTGATGTATCCCTTTTTGTGCCGCTGGGCTGAGGTTCTTGGTTTTTAACTGAATATATTTCAGGAACACTTTATGTTCGAAACACAACATAAGCAAATAGCGGTAAACAATGGATACAACGAACAAACAATTAATAAAATGTTAAATCAAAAACTACACAAGAAAACCCTGAAATTAGTATTTCCACCACCAGAGAAAAAACCAAGTACCTTCTGTTCGATTACATATACAGACAAAATATCAACAAAAATAGCCAAACACGTAAAAAAGAAAGGAATAACATCAGCCTTCAGAACAAATAACAAATTGGGCAAATATATTAAAAACAACAAGAGCCAAAATAAAAAGCACTTACACAGTGGTGCATACAAACTTAAATGTGGCGACTGCCCAAAAATTAACATCGGTCAAACTGGTAGAAATTTTAATAAACGAATAGCAGAACATAAAATGGCTTTAAATAATAGAAAAACAGATTCTACATACGCACTTCACCTTCTAGATCATAATAATTCTTTTAATGACGAATTTCAAATTCTTCACATTCAAAATAAAGACCTTAAGCTATCCTTGTTAGAATCTATGGAAATTAACAAATTAAAACACACATATATAAATGTGAATGACCAACTTAAGACAAAGAGTTCTCCCCTCCTCAACCTATTTCATTACAGACTATAAAGTGTAAACGCATGCCAAAAATAGATCACTTGAGAAAGAAAATCAGCCGAAACAGCTGTAGTGTTAAGATTTTATAATAAATGTTGTGGAAGTTTTGAAAACAAAGTTTTCAGTGTTTTATTGTTACATAAAATAAATTTCCATCAAGTAACGGTCGAATCCATCAACTTTGAATTTTATTAGTCTAAGAATACTTAGCTAAGTAGTTTCTTAGCTAAAAAGCTGATTATCTAAGAAAATACAACATATACAATGTAATAATGAATATAATAGACCCAAAAAAATTTGAACTACAATTATTAAAAATGGTTCGTTGTAAAAATAATTTACAAAATATAATATAGTCATTATTTAAATAAATAAACAAAAACTTCATTTTTCCATTAAAAAAATACTTGCTCTTCATTAAAAAAAGCTTGGAAATTATTACTTACTTGTGTAATATAATCTTACTTAAAGTTTGTCAAAAAAATATGCACACCCAAAAGCTACAATTCTAGTGCTGAAAAAATTGTAGTTCGTTCGTCAATTTTACCATCTTTATTTTCATCTACTTTGAGAGTTACTTCTAATTGTTCATAGTAAGTACTTAATCATCGTTAATCTTTACTTCTTGATAGATATTCATGTACTGTAATCTATTCTATATGTTGTTTTTATATATTTAATAGAATTTTTTTTATTATTTTATTTAATAAAACTCAAACAGGAATCTTATGATTATTGCTATCTAATCATTCACTATGATCAATAAGTAAGTTAGTTCTATATACAAAATATTACAAAAAACTTATCTAAGGTTACATTCAGCAATATTCCTTAAGCTCTAATAGATTATAGTACTACTAGCTAACATGTACACTTTAGCCGCACTTTGTTCTGCTTTTTCACTTTCACTCACTTATAGCACTAACTCAAACGGCTTCGTTCTCTTAAGTCTTCTTATCTAGTTGGCGTTGTCTAGGAGTTTGATGGCCTCGACATTCACGTGGTTGGAGAGCCTTTGTTCATGACTCTCGGCAAACTTACTTATTGTCTGGATAACCGTATCCATCTGGAGGTCTCGATGAAGATCACAGTTTCTGAAGTACCATGGAGCGTTAACTATGTTCCTTAATAATTTATTCTGATATCGATGTATAATCTGGATGTTTCTTTCTTTTGTACAGCCCCGTAGCTGTATCTCATATGTCCATATCGGTTTAAGCACTTGCTTATACAATAACAATTTGTTATAAGTAGACAGAGTGGATTTTTTTCCCATCAACCAGTACATCTTTCTGAACTTAATTTCTAATTCTTCTCTTTTCTTCTGAATATGTGCTTTCCAACGTAGCTTGGAATCTAATGTTATACCCACATATTTTGCCGTATTTGCATAAGGTATTGGTTTCTATTTATACTAACTGGGGTATGTTGTTCTCTTTTGTTAGTAAAATTGACATGAACAGATTTTGTTTCATTCAATTTGATACGTCATCGCCTGGTCCAGATGTTAATTTGTTCAACAGAGTTCTGTAGCATGGTTGCTGCATCCTCGTGGTTTTGCCCGACTGCTACAATGCATGTGTCGTCTGCAAATGTCGCAATTGTGTTAGGTTCTAATGATGGAATATCACTGGTATAGAGTAGGTATAGCACTGGCCCCAGGACACTTCCTTGTGGAACTCCAGCTTTAACTTCTCTTAATTCTGAATATGCTTCCTCATATTTAACTCGAAAGTATCTGTCGGATATATATGATTCTAGTAGTTCAGAATTTTTCACTGGTATAGAGTAGGTATAGCACTGGCCCCAGGACACTTCCTTGTGGAACTCCAGCTTTAACTTCTCTTAATTCTGAATATGCTTCCTCATATTTAACTCGAAAGTATCTGTCGGATATATATGATTCTAGTAGTTCAGAATATTGTTTTGGTAAGTAGCATCTCATTTTATGATATAATCCGTCATGCCACACTTTGTCAAAAGCCTGCGCTACATCGAGAAAAATTGCGGATCAGACTTTTCCTTCTTCTAGAACTTTTTCTACTATATCTGTTATTCTATGCACCTGATCTATCGTTGAGTGGCTTGCCCTTAACCCAAACTGATGATTAGGAATTAGATTTTTTTCCTCTATAATCGGTTTTAGTCTCTTCAAGAGTAATTTTTCGTATAATTTAGACATGACAGGTAACAGTGAAATAGGCCTATATGAAAAAGCTTCTTGTTTAGGTTTTCCTGCTTTTAGTGTCATAATTTCTGCCACCTTCCATATCTTTGATACGTACCTCAGCCTAAAGAAAGCATTTAAAAGATGTGTTAATTTTGTTATAGCTTTCCTTGGAAGTTGCTTTAACACTTCCCTAGTAATTAGATCAAATCCAGGAGCTTTCTTTGGATTTATATTTTCTTTTATTTTCAAATTTCTTTTGGAGTTACAGGGCTAATCTCCATTTCATTTTGATCAGGGAGCTTTCCAGTTAATTATTTCTTGTTCTTCATTTGGTTAAAAAACCCGCAAACCTGTTGGCTTTTTGTATATTGCTTCTTGCCCAGCTACCATTAGTATTTCTAATTGGTGGATTCTGTAAGATTGGCATTTTTAATCGTTTGGTAACCTTCCACAATGAGTAATCAGTAGCACTATAATTTGATAGTTCACTTAGGTAGATGCTAACCGATTCTTTTTTAATTTTTTGAATTTCTCGTTTTTTATTTTTGTGTGGCATTATTTATTCTAGTTTTATCAACTGGTGGTATAGACTAATGCTACTTACGTCTCAGTTTTCTTTTTTCGGTTATAATTTCTCTGATTTCTTTCGGGTAGTTATTTTCTTTTATTCTTTCGACACTGTTCGTTCTGTTGTTCCAAGCAGCTTGTACATTTTTATTGAGTAATTCTACTTCTGATCTACATATTGATTTTTATTGATGGCATGTCTTGGCGGACTGTAAACCGCTGTGACGATTACCTCATAGTTTTTACATTTAGTTTTTACTGATGTGGCCTAAAATTCTTTAGTTCTGTATCCCATTTCCTGATAGTGCATAATATTTTCTTTGATTATAACTGCACTACCTCCTTTGGCTGCATTATCAGGGTGAGTAGCATGATAAGTTTTATAACCCCTAAATCTAATATATGACTCATTCGTAAAATGGGTGTCAGAAATGAGGCATATGTCTTTTTTTCTATATCTAGTATCGTTTGTAGTTTTTGCTGATGTTTCAAAATGCCATTTGCATTCCATTCTACTATTCGTAAACTACCCGCCATTAACAAGTCTTTTAGGTATAGATCCTTTGGTCCTATATTCTATTCTGGTTATACGCTCGTCCAGGTTAGTTAATCTCTCTAATATTTTCTGTAGTATTTGTTCTATTTTCAGATCTTTTTGACTACTATAGTTTTCTTCGTTACTTTTACCAGCTGCTACCATGCTATAAGTTCTTGTTTTGTTTTCTTCTTGTTTTGGATTTTATACAGGTTTTGGATGCATTCTTTGTGGTTGTCTGGGTAAGGTCTGTTTCTTGTTATATTTATCTTTTATTTTTTGTATTTCATTTGCCACGATACATCCTCTATAGTTAGCCGGATGCCCTTCTCCATAGTGGACACATTTAGGTCCTTGGGTTTCTCACATTTGACTGTTAGGTGTTTTCCTGTGCAGCGGACACATCTTGGTTCTTTCGCACAGTAACCATGATATCTGAGATCTCATAGATTCTATTTATATTTTCGTTATTTCTGAATACCAACATAAACATATTTAGTGGTTGCTTTGTTTTGTATTTTAATTTCAGTATGACATCTATTATCTTGAATCTTTTATTACTTAAGTCGTTCATGATCGAATTTTTACTGGCTGAATGATGTAACTTATTGACCATAATTTTAATGGGTCGGCTTTGCTTATTTTCATACGTATGCCATGGATAATTTCAGTCAGATTTCTTTCCTACACACATCTACATATATACATCAATCTACACGTAAATAATAAAACATAGAACGAGTTCAAAATTATAACTATGTAGTAGCAAACATTTATAAAACAAACTATTATACCAAAGAAATTAGAGTTATAATAGAAAAGGCTAGAAGTGCTTTCAATAATATGAAACAAATATTAATGTTGTAGAGACCTCAGCATAAATCTTAGAAAACGAGTACCTACTAAAGTGTTATGTATTTTCTGTTCTATTGTATGGTGTAGAGATATGGACTTTAAATAAACAATGTCTCAATTAATTTTGAGCATTTAAAATGTGAACATATCGAAGAATGCCGAGAATCTCCTGGACAGACAGAATAACCAATGAAGAAGTACTAAGAAGAATATAGAGAACAGCAGAGAGATACTGGATTCCATCAAAATAAGAAAACTACAATATCTGGGTCATATAACACGTGGTGACAGATTCTTCTTCTTAGAGTGCCGTCTCCCTACGGAGCTTGGCGATCATAATGGCTATTTTTTTTTTTAGCTTGCTGCTCTAAACAAATCAATCGATTTGCATTGATACCGATCACGTAGATTCTTCAACCATGAGTTCTGCAAGGTGGGAATTCCTATCTGTAGTGACAGATAGGAATTCCTTAAACTAATAATGCAGTGCGTCTACGTTTACAATCCGTCAAACTATAAATCCAGCTTAAAATTAAAACAATTTTCAAAAAAATTCTCTAGCTCTTCTAATCAACGAATTTTAATTTTTCATGGGTTTAAAAGCTTGACTGCTCTTCTATGTAACAAATTTTTTAAGTATTTGGAAATTTTAGTTTTTTGTTACCTAGGCCACATACTGAGAAATAATAAGTACCAATATGCCCAACTTATAGTGAAAGGAAAAATCGAGGGAAAGAGAGGCCTAGGAAGGAAAAGACTATCGTGGCTCAGAAACATCCGACAATGGACAGGGCTAAATTTTGAACAGCTAATAAGAACAGCTGAAGATAGAGAAGATTTTAAAATTGTAGTAGCCAACCTCCATTGAGGAGAGGGCACTTTAAGAAGAAGAAGTTTTTTGTCGTTTGCATACTTTTCATAATAGTTCTTGAGATATATTCTAAAAAAGATAAAGAATTTCGAATTTTTTTATATTTTGTTTAACAAAAAGTTAAGCCCACATTTTACAACTCACGCATAGTGAAATTATCATTTGTAGCGATATTTTTAAGCGCTTTATACAAAAAACTGCGTTTATATGTTCACACGCAAAAATGGTTATTTAAAACAATTACCGCCAGGACTATGAGTAAATTCTGAAATATCCTCAAATCCCTAGTTTTGTACCCTTTGTCTATCGTTTTGCTTTACGTTATTGTTCATTTGTTGTGTGTATAATCTAGTCTAGTGTATCCTCATCATCATCATCACTGATTCGACAACCCTTTTTGGATCTTAGCCTGTTCCAGGATTCTTCCCCATTCTGATCTGTTTCGTGCTTTTTTTCTCCAGTTTTTTATTTTTAAGGTTGTTATATCATTTTCTATTTGTTCTAAGTATCTCAGCTTCGGTCTTCCTCTTGATCTTTTTCCTACTGGCATCTGTTTGAATATTTTGTTGGGTATTTCGCCTTCTTCTATTCTTTCTACATGTCCTATCCAACGCAGCCGTCCTATTTTAATGAATGTTATAATATCCGGATCCTGATATTTTTTGTATAGTTCAGAGTTGTATCTTTTTCGCCATATTCTGTTTTATTTTGTGCCCTTATATATGTATCGCAAGATTTTTCTTTCGAAGGTGGCTCACAACGTTTCCTCTCTTTTAGTGAGTGTCCAGGTTTCTGAGCCGTATGTGAGTACCGATCTTATTAGGGTTTTATATATTTGGCATTTTGTTTTTCTTGCGCCGTTATCTGATCTTAGTTGCTCAATTAAGCCATGGTAACATTTATTTGCAATAAATATGCGCCTCTTCACTTCCTCCGCAACGTTATTATCAGACGTGACTAGGGATCCCAAGTATATAAAGTTTTTTACCCCCTCAATGTTGTATTCTCCTATTGTTATATTTTGTGGCTGCCTTACTTCAATGGCCTACCACTATTTTGTGCAGCTCGTTCTATTTGGTTGTATGCCTCTATCATGTCTCTTCTTGATCTTACGATAATGTCAACATCATCTGCAAATGCTAGTATTTGCACGCTTTTATTAATGATTTTTCCTCGTGTATTGACTGTTATGTCCCTCAGTATTTTCTCGAGTACGATGTTGAACAAGATGCATGATAGAGCGTCTCCCTGGCGTAGTCCCTTTTTCACATCTATTGTTTCCGTTAATTCATTTTGTATCCGGATTCTACTTTCTACTTTTAGGATTCTTTTATCAGTTCTATTAGTTGTGTTGGTAAATTCTTTCATTGCTTTTATTAATAATTCTCGGTTTATATTGTCATATGCGCTTTCAAAGTCTACGAAGTTGATGATGTGTGTCGATGTTATACCTATTCACTTGTTTTTTCGAGGATCTGTCGTAGAACAAATATCTTGTCTATTGTTGACTTCTGTCTACAGAAGCCACTGGTATTTGCCAACTATTTTTTCAGCGTGTGGTCTAAGTCTTTCATAAATGACGTTAGACATTATTTTGTATGCTGCATTCAGCAGCGTGATTCAACGGTAGTTTCCACATTCTAACTGATTTCCTTTTTTATGTAATGGTACAATAATACCGCTATTCCACTCCGCTGTTAGCTGTTTATTCGACCATATCTTTGTTATCAATTCATGTATTGTTTTTTGCAGTGCGTCTCCTCCTTCCCTCAGTAACTCCGATGCTATTTGATCCGATCCCGGTGCTTTATTGTTCTTTAATTTGTCTACTGCTGCTCTAATCTCGGCTATTGTTGGTGGAGTCTTTTCTCTGTTGTCTGCTTGGTCTAATGGTATGTCAAGGTTCGTCTCTCTCCGATCTCCTTCAAGCTTTTCCGTAAAATGTTCTGTCCATCTACTTAGTATCTCTTGCTGTTCTGTCAATATCTTACCTTCCTTATCTCTACACATTGTTGTTCTCGGTTTGAAGTTTTTTCTGGTTTTGTTCAGTCTCTGATAAAATTTTCTTGTCTCTGTTGATATACTTAGTTCTTGGTTCAAATATTCTCTTTTTTCTTCGGTGAGTTTTCTTTTCTTCTTTGCGTAGTTGTTTATATTCTTCCTCTGCTTGTCGGGTTCTGTGCCCCTGTTGCATCAGTAAATATGCTGTTTTTTTTGTCTGTTATAATCTGACATTCTTCGTCAAACCAGTCATTCGTTCTTGTTCTTCTTTCTCTACCTTCTATGCCTAATACTTCTTTAACTGCCTCTTTTATGATGTCTGCATTCTTCCCACTCCTTATTTAGGTTTTCATGTGTTATTCTGTTTTCTAGTTTGTTGTTTATCTTTTCTTTATACTCTTTATTTTTGTTTGTTTCTTTGAGTCCTTCTACCTTGTATCGTTCATGTTTAGAGCCTCTTTCCTTTTTAATGTTTAAAATTCTAGCCCTTACCCTACTTTCGACCAGGTAGTGATCAGAATCCGCATTTGCCCCTCTTCTGGTGCGGACGTTTATTATATTCGATTGGTGTCTCGAGTCTACAATGACATGATCTATCATATTTACTGTAAGTCCATCTGGGGATTTCCAGGTACCTTTGTGTATATCTTTGCGAGCGAAATACGTGCTGGCAATCGCCATGTTAAGTGATCTTGCTAGGTTTATTAACCTATTGCCATTGTCATTTGATTGCTCATGGAGACTGTGCCTACCTATTGTGGGTTGGAATTGCTGTTCTTTTCTAACTTTGGCGTTTAGGTCTCCATAGATAATTTTTATAACATTTTTTGGGCATAACTGATATGCTGACTCTAATTCGTCATAACACTCTTCTTTAATTTCCTCTTCTTTTTCTTCTGTCGGGGCATGCGCATTAATTAGACTGTAGTTAAAGAAACGACCTTTAACTCTTAAAACGCACATTCTTGGATTAATGGCTCTGAAATCTCTTATAGTATGCTTTACTCTCTTGTTTACTATGAATCCTGTGCCAAAGACGTGATCTTTAGGATCACAGCTGTAGAAAATCGTATGGCTTCTTTTTTCCATTAGGCATTGTTTCCAACCCACCTCATTTCTTGTATGGCAGTTATGTCTATTTTGTATCTGTCTAGTTCATTTAGGAGATTTTGGAGAAAATCCAAGTGTATCCTCAACTATTCTTAATATTTTCTGTCTGTCTATCACTACTTTTTTCCCTATGCTGGAAATTTTTTTTTCGAATTTCTTTGTCATTTTCTAATTGCATAATACTCTTCCCGTAAGTGAGGATAGGTGATAAGGATTAGGGTGAAACGAATTAAGTCATTTTTGTTCTATAATTAACTTATAATATATTTCAGAATATCAAAAACTAAACTTACATTATTAAAAATAGATTCCATTTGAACAGAAAATACGCGTATAATAAAAAAAGATATGTACGCTTTAAATTATTTAAATCAAGTATTCGAAAATGTCTTTTAGTGAATTACTGCTCATAAGTCAAACAGAATAAAATATATCTTGAAAATGGCATTTTAAAGAGATAATGAAAAAAATCATAAGTAATCAAACATTAAAATCAGCACATTCAACAAATATTTTTATATTATAAACTTATATTCAACGTTTTCTTTTGGAGATTCATAGCCAACGATTCCGATAGATAATACAAAAAACTACTTAAGTATTATAAAAGCTAATAGTGTAATATTTCACCAGGTCCATACAGTGTAAAATATAGTTTTTTGTATGTCTCGTGGAATCGTAGTTTACATTCGGGGACTAATCATTAAGTTCTAGGATTTTTTAATTGCATAGCAACGAATCGCACTATGGATGACGATACTATTTAGTGAAATCGTTGTCTAACCATTCGTAAGATGGCCAAGGAATGTAACATTTCATTTGGTTCATGTCAATAAATTTTCTCCCAAACCGTACTTGTACCATACGGCCCAAACAGTACTGTACCATACCATACCAAAGTTTGTACCTATGAGCAAAAACAGCACAGAGTTCAGTTTTGATACAAGTTCGTTAAATGTCAAAAGGCAAACTAAACGTGGGCTTATGACTAAGATGTGGAACAAAAGGTCGACTCGTCCCGATGCAATTCAACAACCTCTACTGAATCCAAAAACACAGAATCTAACATCGATGTTCGAAGTCATGCACGAATTCCTTTCACAAGATGAGATAAATATTTTTCATTGCCTTGAAACGCTCTGACAATTGCCAGCGTTTATCCCAAGGCAAGGCATTAATAAAAAAATCGCTCGAAGAGCCAAACAGCATTGCACAAGAACGGTTGTCATGGTCCTTCCAGAAATGATAACTTTGGGAAATGTGTGTCTGTCACCAAGGGTAGTACTTTTAAAGTGATAATGTTAATTATTTTTTATTTTTAAATGACATTTGTAAACTTTAATCCTGGAACGTTTTGATTAATTTCCGTATATTATTTACTATATATGTTACACCAATAACTGTCAATCGATACCCCGCAAGATATTCAAAAATTATTCCGCTACAAAGAAAACGCAGCCACATATTATCCAATGTACGATCATAGTTCAGTTCGATTAACAGCAAATAATATACATTTGTTAAAACCTAGTATTACGTATTGTAACATTGAATCACTTTTGGTATTAGAACACACAGTAGAACTCCATAGATTGCACTCAACTCTAGGGCATCCGGATAACATATGACTGATTTTTCATGAAATAACAATTACACATAAAAAACCTAAACACGTGGCCCAAGGTGTCGAGGTAAACATAAGAAAAAATATTCTGAAGATACTTGAGATTCCACGTAAATACTGTAAATATTTCTCATAAGTGGTTGTAGACAATCATTTGAAGCAGGTGGACAGTCAAACATGAATTGACCACTACAATCCCTAAACCTAACAGCATTCTAAGTAATGATTCTTCTTCCAGTAATGAACCACTTCTTCAGATACAAATAAGACGAGGAAGATACAACCGGCGTAATGGGTCATAGCGTCGGTATTCTACAATGCAACAGAAATTTTTCTAATTCACTATTTTGAAAAAGACGTATCCTAAATTCGTGGAAACCAGCTTAAATAGTCTGATAGTCGCCAAAGTGTACATTGGGGAGCAATATAATCAGAATTGAATTTCTGCATGAAGGAGCGTCCTGAACACGTGATAACTTTCGCGCCATTTATCGGGGAAAATTTATTTAAGTCATGATGTAACAGTATATTCTAAAACTCAAGAGGCTTCAAAAAGAATACAAAAGAACAACATCCACTTGGTAATACTTCAAACAAGTATAATTTCACCTTTTGATATACAAAAGCAAAATTCCCAGAATATTAAAAACCGAAATCCAGTCAACCAGGTGTCTGGTTCTCAAAAAATGCATGGATAGACATCACAACACCGTTTATTTACGCACAGTTTACCTAAATATTTAAAAAATGTGAATTCCCCGAAGAAACTACGGGATCGTATTGCACGAAAGCTACTAATAAAGTTAGAACAGCCAAAGTTGACAATTGTGATGGAGTTTCTATATATTTTTCGATTACTCCAGGTTTTGGTTGAACCGGATCAGCAACGGGTCCACTTATTGATATTTTGCTGTGTGAATAAAAACGTTGCCGGAAATGAATACGTCGAGTTAATTATAAAAGGAAAATGTATGATAAAATGGAAAATTCGATATAGTGTCCAAACGCATTAAAGATTAAAGACTAAAAGATTCATACAAATTACTTTAACAGTAGGGAATGGCACTTACATATTATAAAAGAGAAGATTCCTCATGACGTTTAGGCGATTTATTCGACTAAAAATAGTTTTGAGATAACTTTAATAGAGTATGGATTAAAAGAAGAAGCAATGCGTATAAACATACAAAATATAAACATATACGAGATTTCTTATACAAAACCCAAGTGAAAATATAGAAATACAACATCGACCTTTCCACGAATCACTTGGGTTGAGCATTTAAGCTTTGCCTTTGCTTGGCGTCAAATGCTGGTGACTAATAATAGTCTCAAGAGTTTACTTGTATTTATAATTGTACTTCCTTCGTTGATAAAACCAAAAAATGTGAAAGAAAAACTTTTAAACGCAATGTATAATGTAGTGTAAATTCAGTCGAACAAATAAGAAAAAGCTCTTAAAAATACTGTAAAACGAAACGTCACATTTCAGTAAAAATGGTCCCTTAAAAATTAAGCTAAATATAAAAATATATTACAAATATTCCTAATTAAATTATAACTCTAACGCTACATCGCGAGGTTTTAAAGTAGATACATGCATACATTTCCTGGTCTTGTACTTGTCTTGTATAGCGTGCTGGGGTAAAGTCATAGCGGAAACAAACATCTGATATAAAAATGAGATGCCAGACTGCAATTGATAACCCTCGTAGCCTGTAGATTGAACGAGTTCTTTAGGCCAAGCTTCTTCGCATAACGTATGGCGGGCAAGTGCTATGGCTGCAGAGGCTATAATTGATGGTAAGAATTCCAGGTAGATGTCACCGTTAAGTAACGCCAACTCACTAAAATACTGAAAAAAAAATATATATATATAAATTATATAGATTACAGTCTCCGCGGAGTAAACGCGAAACATCAGTTTTTACTTGTTTCGGTATGACGAAAGCACATTTCTTTAGTTTTTTAAACAAATCCCGATATTCTTTGCAACGATATTTACAACCAAGGGTAATTGCTTATTTAAATAAATTCTGATAAATGTGTTGAATTGTGCCAATTGGTTGTTCTTTCATTTACAACCGTGTATACATTTCTTTTTTTTTACTGCTTTAATCAAGCAGTTAAAGAGATTGATTGCATATCTCCTCTAAGCGACATTATTGATAACTATTTCCTATTTATTTTGAGTATAATTTCTCCCTAAGATGCCATACATTTTTGCCTTAACCCCTTCGGTACGGTGATGTACCCGTGTACATCATGCTTGACTGTCCGCTCAGTACGGTGATGCACACGGCTGCATCATGAGTTTTCGTTCGCCATATACGGCGATGCCACCGTCTGCTCATATATAGGTATTTTTATTCCCTCGGAATTACCTTATTCAAATCTAAAAGTGGGGAAACCACGCCCAAAAGTGGGTGATTTTGGGGTACCCAAAAGATTTAGTTAATTTGATTGGTGATAAGGTTGTTTGGATGTTTGACTGATGAGATTGTGTGGGAAGTGAGGTTACTTTGCTGGCGATCTCTTAACAACAAGAAGAGACGTACTAAACCGATGGACGGAATATTTTAACCAGATACTTAATATAGAGGAAGAAGAAAACCCGGAAGACGAAAGCTGCGAGGTAAGCGGAGCAGACGAGAGGGAGGAGGATCCACCAACGATCCTGGAAGTTAAAGACGCTGTAAACAAACTAGCCAGAAACAAATCACCCGGAATAGATAATCTCCCAGCGGAATTATATAAAGAAGGTGGCCACGATATCATAATAGCGCTACAGCAGCTTATAAAAGAAATATGGATACAGAAGTCCCTTCCCAATGATTGGAATATTGGAATACTTTGCACCATACACAAAAAGGGAGATATCTTTGAATGCTCTAACCATCGAGGAATTACGCTCCTAAATGCAGCGTATAAAATATTCTCCAATATACTATGCCATCGTATGGCACCATATGCAGAGCGAATAATAGGACAATACCAGGCTGGTTTCAGAGGTGGTAAATCAACAATTCATCAGATTTCAACCCTAAGACAAATTCTAGAGAAAACACTGGAATACGGTGTAGACACGCACCACATATTTATAGACTACAAGGCAGCCTACGACTCTGTAAATAGAAGAGAATTGTTTAGAGCAATGATAGACCTAGGAGAACCAAATCAGTTGGTAAGTTTAACCAAACTAACCCTTCAAAAAGTTGAATGCAAAGTACAAATCCAGGGGGAACTCTCTGAACCTTTTAAAACAAATAACGGGCTACGTCAGGGAGCTCCACTCTCCTGTATACTATTCAATCTAGCTCTGGAAAAAGTAATACGTACGTCACAAATTACAACTACCGGTTCAATATATAACAAATCTGTGCAAATTTTAGTATATGCTGATGATATCAATATTGTTGGGAGAACGGAAAACGCAGCACGAGAGGCGTACGTAGCATTAAAGGAAGCGGCTACAAAAATGGGTTTAATAATAAACACCAATAAAACAAAATACATGAAAATAGGTACGCAACCACAAACACTACGGCCACTTGTTATAGAAAATGACGTCATCGAAGCAGTTAACGAATTTGTATACCTGGGAACGTTCGTCAATACTGAAAATCACACTACCGCAGAGATAAACCGCAGAATTTTCACGTTTTAATAGATGCTATTTTGGGCTCAATCTCCTTTTTAAATCTACAGTTATATCAAGAAATACAAAAGTAAAACTCTACAAAACAATAATACGCCCAGTCCTAACATATGGTTCAGAAACCTGGACTTTAACAAAAAGCAATGAAAGCATGTTAGGATGTTTCGAAAGAAAAATACTAAGGCGCATCTATGGAGCGGTAAATGAAAATGGTGTCTGGAGAAGACGATACAACTTCGAACTCTATAGGATATACCAGGAACCAGATATCGTAAAACACATAAAGATAGGACGTCTGAGGTGGGTAGGCCATGTAATGCGGATGGAGCAAACCGACCCAGCTAGAAAAACGCTCTTTGATAGACCTATTGGTCAAAGAAGAAGAGGAAGACCCAGAACAAGATTCCTAGATAACATCGATGAAGACATGAGAAATATGGAAATACGTGCTTGGCGGAGGAAGGCGATGGATAGGGACGACTGGAGAAAAATTCTTGGGGAGGCTAGGACCCACACAGGGTTGTAAAGCCAAAATGATGATGATGATACATTTCTTTTTTTTTACTGCTTTAATCAAGCAGTTAAAGAGATTGATTGCATATCTCCTCTAAGCGACATTATTGATAGCTATTTCCTATTTATTTTGAGTATAATTTCTCCCTAAGATGCCATACATTTTTGCCTTAACCCCTTCGGTACGGTGATGTACCCGTGTGCACCATGCTTGACTGTCCGCTCAGTACGGTGATGCACACGGCTGTATCATGAGGTTTCGTTCGCCATATACGGCGATACCACCGTCTGCTCATATATAGGTATTTTTATTCCCTCGGAATTACCTTATTCAAATCTAAAAGTGGGGAAACCACGCCCAAAAGTGGGTGATTTTGGGGTACCCAAAAGATTTTGTTAATTTGATTGGTGATAAGGTTGTTTGGATGTTTGACTGATGAGATTGTGTGGGAAGTGGGGTTACTTTGCTGCTGTTTACTACTTGCCTTGAAAGTTTTTGTTGTCAGAGAAGTAGGTGTTTATAATGTTTCGTGGCATAGTATTATTTCAATAGAATTTTTTCGTTATTTTGTTTTCCCAAGTTCCTATATTTTTTAATAATTTTCGTTTAAAATGGTATTTTATAGATAAAGTTTAATTTAGCTCACATACTATGTAGAATAATAAATTTAATAAAAATATTTTATTTCTAAAATTAGTGTTATTATTACATTAACTTTATTTAGTTGTAGTGTGATAATGTATGTTAACAGACCGCGCGAAGCCGCTCGGTAAGCGGTCGAATCCGTATATAATAGATAAGTGTCACGCAGTATGTACTTACCATGGCGAGATACATAGTTTTATCGCTCAAATTGTTGCTAACACACATTGCTGTGATAAATGTTAACGGAGTAGGTATTGAGAGATCAAAACTTAAAACTTTTAAAATCAACTGCTCCATTCTTAGTACTTGTTTTTTCGTGTATGTGTCGTCAGTAATATAAACAAATTCGCTGATCTCTGGTGGATATATTTCCTCGTATTTCCTATAAAATAAAAAATTAATAAATAAAATGTATCGGGTATCTTTTATTTTATAACTTTTATAAAACATAGACAACTGTTTGGTTCTCTCTTGAGAATTGGGTAGAACAATTAGGTGTAAAACTTCATTTTTCTACCTTTCGCTAATTTCGAGTTTCCCGTATAGCTCTCCGATCTCTGCATTCGTTTGTCTCCTCCAAACCTATTCATGATCTTTTACTCCCCCAAATATCTTCCTTAAAACACTCCGTTCCCAAATGTTCAGCATATTTTCTCGATTTTTGTCCATAACCCATGTTTCGCTTCAGTATAGGAGAGTGAGTTGGATCACTGTTCAGTATAATCTCAATTTTGCCTCTCGAGATGTGTTTTTTTGCCCTTAGTAGTTTGTGTAGAGCTCCGACCGTTTTCCTTCCTCTCGAGATCCACTTCTCAATTTCTTGGCTTTCTTCCCCTTTACTTTTTAGGGTTACTCCTAGATACTCAAACTTGGTCACCTTTTTAAAGCAATACTCTTTACTCTAGTCGTTTATGGTAGTCTTCAGTTGTGTGTCTTCATATGTGGTCTGCCACATTCCCATATACCTACTTTATTTTTTGCTCATTAATAATCAGTTTATACTGTTTGGCCTTCGCTTCAAAAAGTTTTAGTTCTTGCCATTAACACTACATCGTCCGTAAAAGCCAGAACCTGGCTTCTGTTCTCAGTGACATAACTGTTGTCATAAATCATACCTTTCGTTTGTATTCCACTCTCTCTTATTATTTCCTCCAGAAAGAAACTGAAGAGTATTTTGGACAGCGGATCTCCCTGCTTTAGTCCATTCTTATTTCAAATTTTCCTGATAGGCTTCCTTCAATCCTTACTCTATTGTTGGTCTTCATTAAGGTCATTTTTATAAGTCTGATAATGTTTTCCGGAATTCTAAGTACTCTTTGAGCATAGTACAGACGCCTTCTTACTACAGAATAATAAACTTGTTTGAGATCTATAAAGAGGAGGATTAGCTTTAACTGTTGCTCGTAGGTACTACTATGAATCATTTTTAACACGAATATTTAATCTATGGTGGATCTGCCCTTTTTGAATCCTCCCTGGTATTCACCAACCTGATCGTTTAAGCGACCTTTCCAGTCTACTTCTTATGACTCTGACGACTACCTTATAATGGTACATCCAGAAGAGTGATATCCTTGTAGTTTTCACACACTGCTTTATCGCTCTCCTTATGAATGGGCCATACTATTGCCTCCCTCCATACTTCCGGTATTTCCTCTCACTCCCAGATTTTCTTCAGAACGCTATATACCCGCTTTTTAAGTGCTTCTCCCCCATGTTTGATTAGATCACCATTGCTGCCTGCACTTTTATTGGTTTTCAAGCTATATATAATTTCTCTTATTTCTTCCATAGTGGGAGTCTCCATTGTTTCCGCCGGGCCGTTGACTTCCTCTACCATTTTCACTTGCTCCTTATCATTTCCATACAGTTCTTCATTAAGCAGTTCTCTGAAATGGTCCTGTCATCTATCTAGCTTCCTCTGCTTATCTGCTCCCTTTATGCATATGCTCCCTTTTCTACTCTTACACACTTTTTTCGCGTGTCTTCTCTCTGCTTCATTTGTATTTTCGTCACTTGGTTTGTCCATATATTTTAACCTTTCCACACTTTTTTAACTTGATTTTAGCTTTGAAGTAGTTCTGATTGGAAGTTGTCAGCGGTGTCTTTGTTCCTTAGTTTAGCGACGTCATATTTTTTATACGCTATTCCCTGTTCTCTGGCCTTTGGGATAGTTTCTTAACTTCTTGACTTTCTATTCTCGTTGCTTTCGTCATGTTTGCTTTTACCTCCCGTAATTTTTCAGTACATCTCTTCATCCCCCACCTTGGCATTTAAATCACCTATTACAATTTTAATGCCATATTTGGGAAATTGATTATATATAGCTTTAATCTTACTATACAATTCCTGTTTTACATTCGATCTAGTCTTCGTTCACTCATTGTAGTCAACTTTAATTCTGATGAATAGTATAATACGATTCTAACTGATTGGTATTGACGCAGCTGAGAGCACTCGTTTTGGACAAGTTTTGCATAATGTATTATACCGTAGTAAGCAAAAATATGTACTGGTTTGAATTGATTGATTTATTATAAAATATTTAGATGGAAGTTTAATTACACATCACTAATAAACTGAGTGAGATTTAACTAATAAAATGAGTGAGCAAAATGCTTTATTGTATTATTTAGGCTTTTTTTCAGTGCATTTTATTTAGGAGAAAGACGCGACCATGTGGCGTAATGCTAGAGTCGCCACTGCCACAATATATTACATAAATATCTGCAAAAAATACTTACGAAGCGATAAACATTGCTGCTGTTCCAACCAATTGCAACTTGGCCCTTACGACTGACATATAGCTCAGAAATCGATCGATATAATTCACTGCAAGATAAAGCGTTTCCGTGTGTAATTTGTACTCTTCGGCTACTTCTACTAACCAATCTACCAATATTGTCCTCATATTAGATGAAACATCTGGTTGTTTCTTCATATATCCAGGTTTTGGTCGATTTCGTAACTGTAAAAAATAATATGTCATTATCAATAATTAATTTTGTATACAATTTAACTAGCACCGTATGATTGCAATATATTGTCTTTATTTATTTAAATTGTTTTAAATCTTGATGTTATTCGATTTTTATTATCATATCAAGGTGTTCCACAGCTACTGCTGCATCCCGCATCTGAATCTGCATCTTCTCATATCCTGTGTCAATAGTTTTTTCTAGGTTTCTTTGTCTCATTGCATTAGACCAAGGAACTAACGATTTTCACATGACACTCGATGATACAGGTATCTAACAACTGCTTTTGATAAATTTGTTGTTTAATTATTGCAAAAATTGCTTCAAAAGTCTTAAGTAAATATCTGCAAAAAATAATATATACTAATCATATTATCATCATCATCATTTGGCTTTACAACTCTATGTGAGTCTTGGCCGCGTTTACTATTTGCCTCCATTGTTGTCGGTCCTGAGCAGCTATTTCCCATTGCTGTATTGCCATTTTGCGTAGATCACTGGCTACTGCGTCCTTCCATCTCTTTCTTGGGCGACCAACTGACCTGCCATCGGGCCTTTCCCAGAATGTGGCGTTCAGGAGTCTTTCGTCACTCGATCTTAGTATGTGGCCCGCCCAACTTATTCGGTTTGTTTTAATGTAGCGTACTATGTTTTCATCTCCATATACTGTCTGGAGTTCATCATTGTCTTCTTCTCCATTCTCCTGTTGTCTCTTCTCTGCAAGGCCCATAGATAGTCCTCAGTATCTTTCTTTCCAGTACCAGTAATTTTGTCGTTTCCCGCTGGTTCAGAGTCCATGTCTCGCTTCCACGCTGCACGTTATTGTGGGACGAATTATTGTCTTGTACACTCTTATTTTTGCTTGTATTGAGACTATTTTTGATTTAAGTACGGTCATTAATAAGTAATATGCCCTGTTTCTTGCAATGATCCTGGCTGTCACGTCCTTTTCATATTTATTTTCAGATGTTATGATCGCTCCCAGGTACTTAAATTCTTTAACAACTTCAGAGTTGTATTCATTGATTGTTACGTTTTGTCTAACCCTTGGTCTTGGGTTGAATTCCCATCATATTAGTCTTCTAAATGCAATTAATTTTAAAATTTAATTAACATGTCAAAAAGTTTTGATATTTAATTTCGACATATGACAGTCAGTATTACCCTTTTTCTGACAATTGGTACATAACCATAAATTTGAATTATTTTGTTTAAAGGTTAACCTCAATGTAAGTTCCGTTGAAAAATCTAGATATTTTCATTTTAATAATAATTCCTATAAGTGTCCCCAACATCTGGAGCTTGTTGTAAATCGTTACAAATGTCGCCCAAACTGTAAGGTTTATTGATATTATTTATAATAACTGTTGATGTGAAGTAATAATAAATATGTAATGTTTCTTTCTAAACTAGGAGTTGTAGAATTATTTCATTTAAAAATATTTTCATCCTTTAATATTTTTTAGGAAAGAAACGCCTTTCTTTCTATCCAGCCAGAGGACCCTTTTAAACGGCGTCCAATTCAAATAGTTTAGGAACCTTCTTGTCTTTTGTTGCCAAGATAACTATGTATTTCTTGATTTCTTTCTTTGTAGATGCCCCTCCCAGTTCCTCCGTTATTCACTTACTTACGACCCAGCTCTCCATCCAAATCAAGAGTGGCCGTTCGCAAAGGTTTCGGTTTGTTTGCTTACCATATCTCCAACCCAGTAATTGCTGTCCCCACTTTCAACCCCCTATAAGTGATACAATGTGGTAGGCAAATTATATCGTTACACTGATGAAACGGGCCTTAACTTTAAGGCATTGCCAAGCAAAAGTCTTGCTGATAAGGAATAACTAACCTCTCCAGGTTTTAAAATCAGCAAAGAACGAGTAACCGTTTTATTAAAAACATTAATGTCAATTATCTACCTGTGTACTAACGGAATTCCAAAAAAGCTTGGATGCACATATTTTTAAGGAATGGTTTGAAAACTAATTCGTTCCAGAAGTTAAGCGTTTTTGTGAAACATCAGGCTTTCCAACCCGTGCTCTGCTTCTCATCGACAATGCAACGTCTCATTCGTCAGATGGTAAATTACTTTGTGGAGATATAAAAGCTGTTTTCCTACCACCAAATGTTACCCCGCTGACACAACCAATGGATCAGTAGGATTTGCAGCATGTGAAACTGTTATATAGAAAGCAGTTCTTGAGGCGACTAATCAGTGATGAAGTGATTACTGCCACTATTAGAAAAACTCAAGAAAGTAAATATAAAAGACATCATTTACTCGGTAGCAGAGGCTTCAGAATCTGTGAATGAGCAAGTTATAAGAAACTCCTGGAAAACAATTTGACTAAGCCTTACTTACGAAGAAATAACAGATCTAGAGGCTGAAGAAACCAATTTGTTAAGGGACCTTATGCAAAATATTCCTGGCTGTAAAAAGGCCAATAACAATGATATAGAAGAATGGTAACTTAAGTCTAGATAAGGGAACATGAAAGAAATGAAAAAAAAAATGATTAAAAACAGAAACAAAGAAAAATAGATAATCGAAATCAGTACTTTATTATATTCAATGTGATTTTTTTTTACACAATCGAAAGGTTTCTTGTTATCGGATGTATGAAAAATAAATTTAGCTTTTTCATTTCATTAACAAAAATTACTCTAAAAATCAAAACTTACCTCATGTTCTCTTAGATAGTGATAAATATCAGATCTGTATTCTTCCATTTCGAAAAAAATATCTTTCATACGTTTTGTTGAGGGAAATTCATGGTCTTTTTTGTAAATATCATCTATAGTCATGAATAAATGTGCATCGGATGTCTTTAGACTGGGTGAATCCAAATCTTTTTTTATATTTTCCTTTTCTACTATGTTTTCTGGTGGTTTTACTTCAACTTTTATGTCTTCCTTGGTATCTTCATATACTTGTACTTTCGGTGGATTTTTTGCCACAAGGGTTTTAAGTTTTTCTTCTGGATACCGTTCATCTTCAAATACTTTAAAGTCTTTAAACTGGTTGCATGGGATAACTGGATTGACTATGTTCTTATTTCCTTTTTGGCAATTATTTTCTTTATTTATATTTTTGGTTCCTTTATATTTGCCCCTTTCCAGTTGTTGTTTAAATGCATTGAAAGAATTGGGTACTGTAAATGACTGAAAAAAAAACGATAATATAATATTTCTACTTGGTTTCTTGTTATATGCATCGGAATTATAACTGAATATTTAGCACCAAATACCAAATAACACAAAGTTAAATAGTAAAAACGAACTTCCAAAAAATATAACGCACAAATAACCAAGAACATTGCTATGCAGTGCGTAAGGGTAAAACTCTCTGTCAATCCGGCAAAAGAGTAGTAGCCAGTTTTTAGTTTCACAAGGAGACGGAGCCTAGATAATAAATATCTGAATGCTCGCTCTTAATGGAGAAACTGTCAGAGGCGAATGAGATCAAATATCTAGGAGTAATACTAGATAAGCGGCTTTTAGAGTAGGTTTACATGGAACACTCATCTGTAAAGAACAAGCGACGCTTTTGGTTGAATGATATATGGGAAATCATTTGGGTATGGAACCCAAACAGATGTACTGGCTATATGACTTTAGTTAGATCTATTATTATCATCTCAGAAAGAATGATAATGATGATGACATTGGAGGTAAGAAAAAAATGGTTAAATTGCAATGTATCTTCATACTCTCTTCCTATACTATTTAAATGAACATAGCAAATTAATAACAATAAACAATAACAATTTTTTACATTTTTGTAAACGAATAATTGTATGATCTAGCATTTATATTGGCCTATGTCTTCACTTGGTACAAATTTTGAAAAATGAGTTATTTTAAATTTGACATGTGATGTAATCACACTAAGACGATTTGATATTCCTGCGTTTTTAAAACTTAAGATGGCAGAAGCAGAAGAATGACAAAATAAAACCCAGATTTTGTTTTTTAATATCATATAAATTTATAGTTGAATATTGATTTATTCTATTGTCCCTCCCCCTTTTTGTGTACTGTGTGTTTTCGAATGTAGTACAGAAATTTTTATAAAAGTATAAAGAACTAGAAGAAACTTTTCATGTCTTATTTTTTTAGCCCTATTAAGAACTTATATGTTTTGTAAAAAAAAAATATTTTTTGTCTTCAGATATTCATAATTGTCTTCAGAATATTTTTTTGAAATGTTAGAGCAACTTGAATTATTTAATGACACTGCTATTCTCCTGGGCGACCTTAACGTTCCAAAGTATATTGATCAAAATAGATCTGATGTGAAGACATCGGCAGTGCTAGACTTCATGTGTTTGTTTAATTTAAATCAGTATAATCAGGTGGGAAATAATTTAAATCGATTGTTAGACTTAGTTATATCATCAGATACATGTCATGTAAGTCGCGATAATGCACCACTTGTTCACGAAAATTTACATCATCCAGCATTATTGATAAATATTAATGATTTTCAGAAAAAGGAAACCAGTTTTGTGGCTCATTCTAAAACTAAAAGATATAATTTTAAAAAAGCAAATTTTTCTTTACTTTACTCAGAATTTCTTAATTATTGCGACTGGAATTTTTTAGATATGTCTGATGATGTAAATACAGTCCTAG
The DNA here is from genome assembly GCF_040954645.1 of Diabrotica undecimpunctata. Lineage (NCBI taxonomy): Eukaryota > Metazoa > Arthropoda > Insecta > Coleoptera > Chrysomelidae > Diabrotica > Diabrotica undecimpunctata. The sequence continues at coordinate 143,471,572 of NC_092805.1, read as the reverse complement.
AATTATTTTATGCTAAGATATATGAATTATTTGATATGTGTGTACCAATACACAGAAATTATAAACATCAATATCCTACATGGTACAATGCGGAAATAATTAGAATGATAAAGTGAAATCAAAAAATATCACAAATTATAAGAAAACAGGTAATATACTTTATAAGCATGAATTTAAAAGGTTGCGAAAAATGATTAAACAAATGATTAAAGCTCAATATAACGTTTATCTTGAAAAAATTCAGAATAGTATTTCTAACGAATCTAATAATTTCTGGGCATATGTTCATGCAAAGAATAAAACTTCTAGAATACCAAGTGAAATTTGTTACAACGGCGATACATTGAATAATCCTCGCGATATAATCCATGCTTTTAAGATGTTTTTTGAAAAAGTTTATTTACCTGTCGACAACAATGTATTAAATAATCAAGAATGTAGTGATATCTACTTACCCACTATTAATTTTAACGAATTTCAAGAAAACGAAATTTTAGTAGCCTTTAAAAGAATTAAAAATAAAATGACGTCCAGACCGGATAATATTCCAGCATTTTTAGTGAAAGATTGTTCTCAGGTATTTGTAAAGCCACTTCAAAAAATTTTTAACTTATCAATAAAAACGGGAACTTATCCCGAATTATGGAAAAATGCAAAAATATGCCCTGTATTCAAAAACGGATCGAAATCTGATGTATCCAATTACAGACCGGTATCTTTGTTATCCAATTTTTCAAAGGTTTTCGAAGTAACTCAATATAACCGTATTTACCTTTCTGTTAGGGGATGGATATCACCTTATCAACATGGCTTTATAGATAAACGTTCTACTGTATCAAACTTGGCTGTAATAACTCAGTATATTTCAGAAGTTTTGGATGTACAAGGTAAAGTAGATGTGATATATACTGATTTTTCTAAAGCGTTTGATAAGGTTGATCACAAATACCTTCTCTTTAAAATATCAAATTTGGGATTTGCTGGAAACATTTTAAAGTTACTGGAAAGCTATTTAATAGGTAGGAACCAATTTGTATCCTATAATGGTTTCATATCAGAATTAATCTGTACTACATCCGGTGTTCCACAGGGATCAAATTTAGGTCCATTGTTGTTCCTATTATATATCAATGATTTATTTTTAGATATCAATAACAGAAAATTGTGTTTTGCGGATGATCTTAAAATATACTGTGAAATTAAAATAATTGCTAACTGTATAGATTTACAGAACGATCTAAATTATATAGATACTTAGTGTGTAAAAAACAAACTTTTTCTTAATGTCAATAAGTGTAAAGTAGTAAGTTACTCTAGAAGGGAAAATAAGGTTGATTTTAATTATGTAATTCACGGGTCAGATCTTGAAAAATGTAATAGCATTAAAGATTTAGGAGTTATATTTGATTCAAAATTAACCTTTAACAACCATATTGAGCAGAAAGTATCCGATGCTATGAAAATGTACGGTTTTATCATCAGAAACTGTAGAAATTTTAGCGATATAAGACCGATTAAACTGCTGTATCTATCGCTGGTGCGAACAAAACTAGAATATTGCAGCTTAATTTGGTATCCCATTTAATATTGTAAGTTTAGAGTTAAGAAGAATTATATTTTCGGTTTCATTTTTATATAAGTTGTTACACAACTGTATTGACTGCAGTGATATATTAGGTCAAATTAGATTTAATGTGCCAAGAATTACTTCCAGGTCGACTATCGTGTTTACTTGTCCACTTGCGAGAACAAATATGTTACTGAAGTCACCCATTTATATTATGTGCAATAATTATAACAAAATATGCAACCATTGTGATATTTTCTCATGCTCAATAAATCATCTGGTTGATACCGCACTGGTTTATGGAGTACCTACATTAGATTGTTATTTTTTTTTGTTAATTTTTTTTGTGTATTTTTTATTTCTTATATACGTAGTGATTTGTTTAATTATATTGTTCTCACTCTTTATTTTGTTTTTCAACTACTTATTTTTTGCACTTATTTTTTTACTTGATATTTTTGTATCACCTACTAATGATTGTATACTAATTAAAAATTTATCTTAAATTTTTACCCTAGAAATGGGAAACTGTTGGGTAATAAAGCTATTATTTATTTATTTATTTATTTATTTATTCAAGAAACTGTGACTTCTAGTACAGGTACTGAAGACAGAGATGTAATGATATCCAGACCAAGTACTTCCTCTAGCTCCCCAATCATCTCAACTCGTAGCTTAAAATTGAAAAAGACATAAAACTGAAAGTTGAGACATGTTAACCATCCACAGTTTATTTGTCCCATAGAATTTCGAACTCGTTACAAGCCACCTAGTTGAAGAGATATAAGCGGACACTTGCTTCAGTTTATACAAAATGAGGTTGTTTGCTTAGGTTTTGATGGTTGGTCGAATATCCATAACAATCTCATAGTGTGCGTTACAGTTACCACAAAGTCTGGTGTAGTTTATTTATGGGAAACTTTTGATATGTCAGGCCATGCTCATACTTCAGATTATCTTGAGACAATTACATATGATAGCATTAAGAAGTGTGGGGGTGAATTGAAATGCAAAGTTCGCTCAGTAGTTACAGATAGTGCAGCTAACGCGAAGAAAACGCGTCTCTTGCTAGAGAAGCAGCTAGATCTTGATATTATTACATATGGTTGCTCTGCGCACATTTCAAACCTTCTGGCTAACGACTTCCAATCCTCTAATATTACTAAACAAGTACTTAGTAATGTTAAATACTTTCGGAATAATCATTTTGTAAATGCATGTTACCGTAAATCTGGAAATTTAAAATTTGTTGTACCCATTGAAAGTTGATGGAATACAATGTGCGATTGTCTGGAATCTTAGCTTGGCCAACATTGCTTAAAATTGGTGAAGAGAATAGGCAATTTTTTTAAGCCCTTCTCTCTATTCGAATTGCCGAATATAGGCCTCGCCTAATTCTCGCCATTCATCTCTGATGTTTGTAAGACGTTTCCACATTGGCCCTGCAGTTCTTTTAATATCATCGCTCTCCAGCGCATTTGAGGTCTTCCTCGTGGTATTCTGACTTCATATGGCCTCCAATTCCCGATTTTTTTATTCCATCGGCCATCCTTAAGACGTTCGTTATGTCCAGCCCATTTCCATTTCAGTTTAGGTGCCTGTTCGACAGCATCTTTTACTTTTGTTCTATTACGAATGTCTTCATTGGTTTTATGGTCTTTGAGCGAGATACCCAGCATCTGTTGTTTCATAGCTCTCTGAGTTTTTCTGATCTTTTCCATGTTTATTTTAGTGAATGTCCAGGTTTGAGCTCCATATGTACAGGTAGGATACAGGAATTAACACTTTGGTTCGCAGTTTTTGAGGTATATTTTTATTTTTAAGTACGTATGATAGTTTTCTATTTATACGTTTGCTTATTTCGGTAGTCTGATTTTCTTTGCTTACCTTGACATTTTGACCCAAATATGTATATTCATCTATGTGTTCTATCTCTGTCTCTTCGATGTTTATCATAGGTTTGTCATCTTTGTTTGACATTAGTTTAGTTTTGCTGAAATTCATTTTCAGTCCCTTTTTTAGGGATTCTGCATGTAGCTCCTTAATCATCGTATTAAGTGCATTCCACGTGTAGGATATTAGTACTACATCATCTGCGTATTTAAGATGGTTCCAGTATATTCCGTTAATAAGGATTCCCTTATTTTCCCAGTCTATTGACTTCTTCTAGGGCAGCTGTAAATAATTTTGGAGATATTGTGTCTAATTGTCTTACTCCTCGGTTGATTTTTACTGGTCTTGTTTCGATTCCATTTCCCAATGTCACTATCATTTCAGCTTGTTCGTTAATATTATGAATTAATATTCTGTACCTGGAGTCGATCCGGTTGTTGACTAATGCTTCTTCTATTGCCCATAGTTCTACAGTATCAAAAGCTTTTTCATAATCTATAAAAGCCAGACATAATGGGAGATTGTATTCGTTAGTCTTTTCTATTAGGATTTTCAAAGTATGTAGATGGTCACAGGTTCTGTACCTTTTTCTAAATTCGGCTTGTTCTACTGGTTGATATCCGTCAAATTTAATTGTTAACCTGTTTGTAATAATCTTTGTAAAGTTGTGAAAATAGTGAAATTGGTCGATAATTTTTCAGGTCTGTGGTGTCTCCCTTTTTGTGTATTAGTATTATTTTAGCAGTATTCCATTGTTCAGGTATGTTGCCTTGGAATAGACATTATTAAATAGTATTTTTAGATATGTGATGGCTTCTTCTCCGCCTTCCTTCAGCATTTCTGCTAGGATTCCATCGCATCCAGGAGCTTTATTCCTTATTATTTCTTTTACTGCTCTTTCTATTTCTTCGTAGCTTATTTCGGGCATCACTTCTGGCTTCAGGCAGACAATAGACAAAGATATGCAGGCTAAAGTTGGGAATGTAGGAATTAAAAGAAGTGCAGAAGATTTACTTTTACTACTTAAACCCATTTCTGTAGCACTTGATACAGTACAAAGTAATACATGTACAATTAGTGATTCTGTACATGTATGGAAGGAGCTCGAAAACAATTTGAGAAATATTGGAAATGAGGAGTGTACAAAAAAATTCAAAAGTCGGTATGAAATGGTAATGATAGAAGCACATTTTATTATCATATATGTTTGACCCAAGGGATAAATAGATTTAACACAAGAACAGACATCAAAAGCACTGGAAAAGTATCCTGAAATTGACGTTTTGTCAATAATTATAAAGTTTCAGGCAAAAACTGTACCTTTTCAAAAACATTTTTTTAAAGACAGTGTCAATGACACCGATTGAGTGGTGAAAAAGCCACAAAAATAGTGATACTAACATCAATAATGTTATAGAACAACTTCATACAGCCTAAGCTTGTTCGGCTGGCATTGAAAGAATTTTTTCTTTCTTTGGGCAAGTGAAACAAAACTTTGAAATAAATCTGCCGCGAATGAAGAAAATGAAGATAAATAAATTCTATTTTTGTATTTTCGAACTTAGTTATTTTGAATATTATTACGTTTGAGGAGTTTTTTTTTTGTTATATTAATTTTTTTGTGTGTGTAAATAAAAATAAAAGTTATCTTAATCAGTTTTTCACTGTGTATTACTATTATTTGATCAAATAATTTATTCATTTTTAAAGTATTTAGACTTATAATACTTTGTATCAAATAAACTTGGTTTAAACCAAAAAACCTTTTTTTTTGTTGGTTTTTTCGGAAAATACTTGGTTTTTGCTAACCCTTCTCAATATAGATATCTATATGGTAGATATGGAAATTTATAGGCATTTGAGAAACTATGCCGTCTCACATGAATATCAGAGATATATATACCGCGATCTGTGCGCATGTTTTATAGACTGAGCGAGACATTCACGCAGAATATGTTACAAACTTAATAATTATGTAGACCAGCTCACAGCTTGTAAATACAATAAAAATAAGAAAAACGTCATATTCGGGACATTATGAGATAGAGCAGTTGTAATTGATAATAGAAGGGATAATAGACGGAAGAAGAGCCTGGATAGAAAAAAGAAATGGTGTCTCAAAAACATTAAATTTACTTTTATCAAGAAATACGGAAATACTCCCGTCTACAACAGAGATCAGTTTGCCGTGATACTCGCCGACCGAGGCCTATCAGTGGCGCACCCAGGGGAAGGTTTTGGGGATTAAACCCCACCCCCCAGGACCCTATTCCGACACAGTTACTCACACATTTTAAGGACTCAGAATGGAGGTAGCATCATAAAAAAATTTCGGTGACCAACCAAAACCCCCCTCCCCCAGAGGCTAATTGTAGGTGCGCTACTGACGCTTACGTCTAAAAAGATGGCACTTTGAGCTAGGAGGATCTAAAACCGGTTTATCTCCGCAACTCAACTTCACATAATGTTTTGATGTATAACTAAATGAATGTTTGATCAATAAATAAGTACTACTAGTGCCAAATCCAAAAGGTTAAGTAAATACACTTATATCTATTACTTCTGTAAAGAAGATAAAATACTTTTTAAAACCATTATTTAAATTATAAACATTTGAGATTGTTTTTCTTTTCGAATTGATAGTGTTAAACAATTTGTATTTATAAAATATTATTTTATGGCCCCAATTAAACTTATCGATGATAACTATATTGCTATAATTAAAAAAATTGATGTCTTTATTAACTTGGCACTAACTCAAGTGTAATAAGGGGCCATTGACCTAATTTAAGTAAATATGACTGGAGCTACTTTATGTCCTTGGTTTAAAAATAGCAGTAATAACAATAATAAAAAATAAAAATTTGATTCACCACTGTAATTTTGAAATATTTGTCAATGAATGAAATTAATAAAGTTGATATAAATATCGTATAAGACAAAGGAAGCAATAAAGGTAAACATTTTGGAATAAACTAAAATAAAATAAAAAGAAACAAAATAAAAAGAATATAGGCTTCAGCGGCCGGTGTTTTGTTATATTACATTGTATTCAGAGGTTATATATCTTGTTTTTCCGACAGATATTATCAAAAGTGATGTACTCCAGTTGTCAGAGACGAAAATGCCACTCAACCTCTAAAAATCATATGAACCAGCTGACTTTTGAAGAGAATATTAATTTTGGGGCCCCAAAAAGATGCAAATAAGTTTACTACTTTTACCCCCAGGCTTCCCCCTAAACCTCCCCCGAAGGGGGGTAAAAACGCAAAAAAATCGATTTACCAAGAATCTGTATGCCTTAGAAAAAAATGTTTCAAATAAAAAATGTAGCTGATATAATTTTAAACAAAAATGTTTATTATCACTTTTTGTGTAGAATGAACCGTTATCTCAGAAACAACGCTTGAAGCGACCGTCGATTTTGAATGTCAGTTACGTGTGCAAAATCAATGATCAATAAAATTTGTATCAGTACAACGGTAAGATATTCTGGAACATAGGCTGTTACAGCGTACTGAAAAATAAGACAATCTTTGGACATAATTTAGACACCGTTTTTGGTGGATCTGAACCATTGAAAAGAATGTGATGGGCAAGAGAAATCAGTTCCATGAGCAATGATCCATCTTGGAAAGGTTTCTTGCAATATAGCTATATTTCTGGCATGACAAAACCTTTTAAGAAATTAAACAAATGGTTTGACCCCCATAATCATCCTCATTCAAATACACATATTAATAAATTTTGTAATGATAGACTGCATAACTATGTTGTTGGCTTATTAAATTGTTCACAATATTGTTCCACAACTAACTTTATACTCCAAGACAAAAAAAAACGATGATAAGGACTCCTTTTAACATTTAAAATTAAATATCTTTAAAAGTATCACATATAATAATGGTTAGACGAAGGGATCTAGTAATCCACAGTCATATTTCCAACTTCACACATACACACATCAGATAATATACTACATTGAATTAAGGTAAAATTGTTAGCAATTAATTTTTTTTATCAAAATTGGTTTTGGCAATGAATAATATAAATTGTGTCAGTATGAAAAAATGATAATTATAGAAAAAAGTGCAGATTGCAAAAATGCAATTGTAACAAGAATATATGTGAACACGCCTTAAACTACTAAGTAACAGTTTGTCAGTTAAGTTAAGCTAATTAAAAAAGAAGATGAGAACAATGTACTCATGGCAATGAATTGTATTTAATTTTAACGCTGTTGGCTTTTGTTTCTAACTATGAATTTATTTTGAGTCAGTGCTTATTTTTTTGTTAATTACACTTTCACATTAAATAACAATTTATTTCCCAAAGTTTATTTATGTGGGGCTCTAGCAGTAGTATAGGCTTTTTTCAAAATTTCATTGATACATAGAAGCATCCCCTTTCATTGTTAAGAGTGACTACCAGCCCTTACACTGGTGTATGTTAAGCTTTTAGTATTTAGTCACAGTCTGATTCCTGTTTAACACCCTGCTGACAATCCTGTTCACTGTGACCAGAAAATCCAATTGGCTATATTGACCTCAACTGACCACACCAGCTGGAACAAAAGCTACCCTATGTTCGTTTTGCTATGAAAACTATGGTTTGTCAGTCTACTGGTTTCTACACCTGCTTATCTTACCTTCGGACAAGAACCATGTACCCCAGATGATTAAACGAGATTTTTGAGCTATAATTGAAAGTGATAACTTTGTACCTCAGATTATGCCTTACTTATGCTTACTTGCTGATACCTTAGGTCAATCCAGAGAAACCCATGAGGGCAAACAAGATCTTAGGAGGAAATGAGCTGATAGTAAACATCGAGATCAGAAATTCCAAATATCAGATTTAGTATTGAGCAAAGCTAAAGCAGGTATAACTTCAAAATTTGAACCCCACAGATATTCTTTTAATTTGTTACTTCTCATTTAATATTTACATTTTGTTAGTTATTTTTCATGCAATTTTTAATTTAAACCTGAGTAAATATAGAGTAAATATATGATGACTAGAAACGAATTGATCGAGAGCAGTGAATCAATGTGAAGAACCAATATTCTGTGACCCTACCTGTGGCGAGGCCATCTTGTGGCGCTAGTAACGTGATAGTCGCCTCAGCATTTTACTGTAAGAGAAAAAAGTAATACCATGCCAGTATAGAAGCTTCGCTTCAACAAAAATTTTGGAAGTTAGCAAAAAAAAAATTTGGTAGGAAAACTTTAATTTATCTCAAAAACAATGGCACAAATAAAAATGCGATAGATTTGTTTATTTTGTATAATGTTGTAATCCAGCTATGTATGGCAAGAAAATTAAAAAATTGACTAACTTTGCTGCACAGGAAATTCTTTGAAACCATTTTTGAAAATGATTAGCAATGATTAAAACATGTTACTATTGGATGAGTGAGGTGGCAAAAAAAGGGGAATACAATTAAAAATGAGTACATAAGGGGAAGTCCAGATGTGGCACCAACTGATGTCAAAATGAATTAGCATAGCAGCCCATCAATCCTTTTGGCGTTTCAAAGTTTTCAGCAAGAGCTGCCAGAAAAGTCACTACAGAGATAATTGGCTTGTGGCAGCCAAGCATTCATAGCAATGTCACTTTCGATCCGTCGATGTTGGCTCTAATGTTCCATATAACTGAACAACAAATACCTAAATGGAAAATAGCAGAGAGAGATTGACATATTTTTGTTGGATTAGCAAATACAGAATAACCCAAATATAAAAAGAAGTAATCATCAATAAATCATGCTGGAAAATCTCTAATATATAAGATGATCAAAAAAAAGTACATCTGACAAATCAAAACCAAAATGTTGTGACCACTTGAATATTTAGAAACCTATTTTCCCTGCAATGCCTTAATGAATTGTATGGCATGACCAGTCAGTATTTTTTCCCTGCATTTGAATTTTTCAGAGAGATGCTGTATAGATTTTCAAATGTAGCATTTTATAGTAGAGAGGTAGAGTATTTTATGATCGAAAGGAATATCCCTTCAAATATATCATGGCATGTTAAACCAAAATAACCAAATTTTATTAGTTATAATATTTTTACAGATGTTAAGATAGCAAGGGATCAAGTGTGATCCAACTTGCATTACTACACCTGGGAATTCACATAATGATAACATTCTAAAAAAACTAGAGATTACTTTTTTTAGAATAGTTGTAAGATACCCTTGAGAATCGCCATCTTAATTTCTGTTGTTCTAGAGTTAAGATCAATTATAAATATGCATATACAATATTATTATCTTATCGCAAATTAGGTAAAAAGCAATGAGGAAGTATGTAAATGATGGGTATTGAAATTTGAAAATATGAAACATGAAAGAATGTAGGTTGTTACAATGAAAGCAAAAAAGGTACTACAGCAATTACTAACTTGTTTTTCTTTCGTTTGAACAGGTTGTGGATCCACGTTGGTATTTCTCTGGCCCAATGGTCGTTTTTGAGGAACGGCCATGGCGCTTTGCTTTTGTATTTCATGTACAAAATTTTCCTTATTTTCATTTTGAACTGTCTCCATTATGTAGAACTATAATCGTTTGTAAAATATATAAATAATCAATCACTTCCGGCCGAACTTACGCAAAATAAACCGGCAAATTTTTAACGGTCATTACACATGAACCATGACAACAAGAACGTTAAGGTTTATGCGGGAACGGGGAACAAATGACAAACACGACAAACGATCGTCGACCTAATGTACCAACAAACAGCTGTGACGGTTGAAAAGTTGAAACATCTTGAACAGTTACCAATCAACTATCTTCTTGACACTCACGTGATATATACAAAAATGTCAAATACATTTATTTAATTTAATTTTAAAGAGTAAAAACAGTCATTTATGTAAACTGTACTTTTAATTATTAGAATCCACTATTATACATTTTATATTGGGAAATGCATTAAAGAAATATTTAAGTATTATAATAATAACATAATAATCCTAGGTATCACATGTTGATTTGAATCTATAAAAGAACCAATAGAAATTCATTATTCAAAAACTATGATTTCCATGTGTTTCGTTCAGGAAAGCAACTTCCAATAAAATATATAATTGCAATCATGTTTGATAAAGATTTATATTGGAAATTGTAAGTATATTAACGGGCGATTTCTTTAATTCGTTTATTTCAATGAGAATAATAATTTTAAATAATAAAAAAAGAGGAAATTATTTTGTTTGGATAATGAGTTAAGTAGATCATAAAATCTATTTCACGTTACTATTATATAAATTTTTATAATTATCATATTGTTTATTTATCCTAAACATGGATGAATACATAATATGTAGAAGTGCGCTCACTGAAAAATAAAATGAAAAAGTGAGAAGTGAGGTTAGGTAAATATAAACAAAGTACACGAGAATGGAGAATTTCTGAACAACTTTTCGTGATTAAAGCAAGGAAAATAGAGTGTTAATATTCCTTATAAATTGAATTCTGTAAATATTGATTAAAGACTTAAAATGGCGCAACAATACAAGTAATTGTTACTGTTTATTGTAATTATATAAATTATTAAAGGGTATATATCTCTTCTAGGTCTCTACATCCTGTAAAATACTACAGAGACTATTTGTCACACGAAATTCGCCCAGACGGTAGAGAATTTAATAAATTTAGACCCATTCTACTCAACGTCGGAACAATAGATACAGCAGATGGATCAGCTATTGCTAAAGTCGGCAATACTACTGTAGTTTGTAGTATTAAAGCTGTAAGTGTAATCTTATATAAAACAAAACAAAGTAACAGTGAATTTAATGTTTATTAAACACAGATAAATATTAAGAAACATAGTCAGAAATGATCCATAAGTAGATTGTTTCTTATGGATTTGTGCCATAAAATCACTATCACATTATTGTTGCATATCTTTATGAATTCATAATGTTTGTTGATATTAAACTCGTTTAAGTTTAGTTGTTTTACCCAGGTGGACACATAAGTAAGCTTGTTTGTGGTACAAGCAGTGCTTATCGTGATTTAGAGAAAAACAATGTATTTTTTGGTTTAGTCTGTTTTATGGCATAATGTGCTTCATTCTGTTTTTTTATTTGTAGAATAATTATTTGTTACCCCAGAACAAACTGAAATTATAAAATAAACTTGGTATTTGTTTTTTCAGCTTCTAGACAAAACAAGAATTTATTTTAGAGTTTATTAGATTTATTTCCAATGATCTTTTTAGTTCAGGCGAGACACACTAATCTCTGACACTTGGTTATAAGACCTTTGTACCACTACTTTCAATGATACATTTGACAGAAACTGAAAAAAGGAAACAGTTTTAGAATAATTTTTAGTACCTATTATTTTTAAACCTAAATTTTCTGCTGTTTATTATTTGTAACTATTATAGAAGCAATATTATGAATATATTCATTTATGCCTTACTATACTTTTTCAGGAACTCTGTAAACCTAAAGCAGATGCACCAGACAAAGGATTCTTGGTTCCAAATTTAGAATTGCCTCCTCTATGTTCCTCAAAATTTAGGCCTGGACCACCCAGTGACCAAGCTCAAGTTCTTACACAACTCATAGCAGAGATCATAGATAATTCCAAATGTATTAACTTGAAAGATTTATGTATATGTAATGATAAGCTGGTTTGGTGTCTTTATGTGGATTTTGTTTGTCTAGATTTTGATGGATCAGTAGTTGATACATGCCTAGTTAGTTTCTTAGGAGCAATTAAAACTAGTAAGTATAGATATGTTTGAATATGTTTTACTCAATAATTTTGTTTTAATTTGTAATTCTTATATATTCCAGAGCACTGTTGCTGATATAAAATATGCTCTATGTATCTTCCATTTGAAACTGTATCATTCAATACCATGTTATTTATAATATGTTCATTTCTTCAACTTCTAGCACTGTCTTTTGAAGTTGAATATATTATTACTTACTAAGAAAGAAAATATAGTAAATAACATAGAAATTTTGTACTCTAAATCCGATTTAAACATGATAAATTCTTATTCTTTCAGTAACACTACCATTTATTGATTATGATCCAGCTTTAGACAACATACAAGTAAACTTAGAAGACAGAAAGCAAATCGAAATATATAATACCCCAGTATCTACTACTTTTGCAATATTTGATGAGTAAGTATAACTGTTTAAGGTAAATTTTAATTTACAGAATCCTGGAAATAGAAGGTAACTTAAAAATATGACATTAGAATTGAATTCTGAAATCCCAATGGTCATATCTTCAATATGACAATAATTGAGTTAACAGTTACTATTTTTTTTTACCACTACTGTTCTAAATAGATGCCACTCAAATGGAGCTTTGCAGGCTACCAAGACAACCAAGAGGAAGACCACAGATAAGATGAATAGATGACATAAAAGAACAGCCAGAACAAATTGGAAGAATATTGCTCAGGATACAGATCGATGGAAGGAGTTGGGAGAGGCCTACATCCAAAAATGGATGACAAAAGGATCTATGATAGAAGGGATAGATCTAAATAGATGGTTATTGGTAGCCTTGATAATGATTTCTACATATTACTTTAATCAATTATGTCTTCTTTCGCATTTTAGTTATGGGACATATAAATTTTTTTATCAAATTAATCATTAATTCTTGGATTCATTAATTAATGAATTTAGATCACTTAAGAGACTTTGGTCAGTAATAAATTAAATAACTACTGGAGGGTTACAGACTGTACCCTTACTGTTTCGAAGAGATATTCAGTTATATAAAAATGGTATAAGTATCTTATAACGCAAAAATAGGTAATAAATATAAAATTTTTATAATGTACCAATTGTTCATACAAAAAATCAATTGTTTAAAATAATTATTCCTCCAAGTAATATTATAATAGGTACAGTTCTCGGATCACATTCCTAAAAGACCTGCATCATAATATTATTTATATTTACACCAGCGTAAGCAAAATAAGCAAATAATAAAATAAATATCTATGGACAGATCCATCAAACTTTGAAACGAAACCGTAAGGGTTTACCTTTCATAAACATTTTACAAGATTTTGTTGGGTTTACAATCCAAAAATGGCCAGAATTTAGCAAATTTATCAGACTGCTTTAAATTATCGTTGTTAGGCAAATGTAGATTTTAATTCTTTTTTGTTTACCAACAAATTGGTAACTAAAGAAAATAGGCACTCAATTTTTGATTAAAGTACTTCATAACGAGTCAAATATAATTGGAAAAATTCACCGATTAGCATACAAGATTGAACAAATAAATACTGAGAAAAAATAAATCACTTATATTGCAGAATGCTGTAGATTGGATAAGTACATGGAAAGTATTCATACTACATCAATAAATCTAAGTTATACCTATAACTTTGGAGAAATGATGAACATACTGATAAATTTTCTTAGAGTTTACTCGAAATATCCACAACAAATAAGAAATTTAATGTTTGAAGCAGATATAAAAGAATTAGTACCAAATTCATATCAAATTTACACCGATGCCCCAAAAAGCAGCGAGTGAACAGCATCAATATATGATTCACAAGTTAAGTATTAAAAAATGGTAAATATAATACTAACACAAGCTTATATTCGGCGGTGTTAATAGGTATATTAGAATCCTTACATTACCTGTCGACACCTCACTAATTCTGAGATTATCATAATGTTCCCTCTTTATGGACAGAGTGGAGGTTACCCAAGAGACGGCACTAGGCTCGGGCTTCAGTCTGGTAGAGGTATCTTGGTCGGGGTTCTTTGCAGCTCAAATACAAAGAATTAGTTAGTGGAGTACTGAAGATAAAGAGAAGAGATGTTCGAAGATAAAGAGAAGGGAAGTAATTGGGCACCACCATATTTTTAAAGGTACAGGGAAACCTACGGCATATAAAATAAGATAACGAGAAAGGTAAGGCACGGTTAGGATAATCACGCGATATTAAAGTAAATGCTCCAGAAAAAATTTTATTGAACAGTTAAATAGCAAGAAATAAGTTACTGCGTAATTTATTATTAAATACAACGAATAATATTTTCTGAAAAATAATTATGAGTAATTTAGTATCCTTCTAGTATCTTCCCTTTAGTATATTATAGTTGTACAATATATATACAATATATATATATATATATATATATATATATATATATATATATATATATATATATATATATATATATATATATATATATATATATATGTATATATATACAATATTATAGTTGTTCGGATAAATTTCCGCGGTCAGATGAATGAAAATTACTTAGTTCTCGGGAAGAACCGCGTTGAGAATTTATTACTCGACGTTTCGGCACCCATTTTGGAGCCATTATCAAGAGTGATACGGTTCGGTTCGAGTTCGGGGTCTCAATCTGCCTACTCCCCTCACTCGAGACGTACCAGTATCGTGTTCTATATTGCAAGAACTGTCTTTCGGCACTGAGGTCTCAATCTGCCTACTCCTCAGTCACTCGACACTGTGACAATGTATTTTTCAATGTAATTTTCAATTAAATTAAATGTTCAAAATGACACCATTCACTTTTTGACAATAGCCGAGGCGATTTTGAAATTCTCGCACAACCTTTTGTACGACCTCGGGGGTTATTTTGTTAATTTCTTCCGTTATCCTAACTTTTAAATCAGCAATACTGTTTGGTCTATTAAAATATACTTTAGATTTTAAATAACCCCATAAGAAGTAATCGAGAGGAGTCAAATCTGAGATGTAGCCGGCCATTCGATCTTTCCACGTCTTCCAATCGACCTATTGGGAAAAACTTCGTTTAAATAATTTATAACTATACGTGCAAAATGCGGATGGCTCTGTCTTGTTGGTAGTAAATAGATCGATCTATCTCATTTTTATGATTGACATCAGGAAAAAATCTTCGTAATGTAGTCACTAAAAAGTTAATCAAAAAATCTAGATAAACCTCACCATCAACTGTGCCCTCAAAAAAATAAGGACCATTAATTTTATTGTTAATGATACCAGCCCAAATGTTAATTCTTTTTAGGATATTGCGTGAGTCTCACACACCAAGTGAGGATTTTCTCTGAGTTTGTTAACCGTTCCGTTTAAATGAAACGTCGCTTCATCAGAAAAAACTATTTTGTTTATGAACTGCAAATCTGCGTTCATTCTGTCCATTATCATTTCACAGAATTCTTGCCTTCTATCGGGATCATCTTCATTTAACTCCTGAACCAACTGAACTTTGTAAGGGTGGTATTTTTCTTTATGCAAAACTCTCAAAATAGATGATTTACTTACTTCATTGACGGCGGCCAGTTTTCGAGTTGTCTTATGCGGATTTTCCTCAAATCATAACATCTAACTTTTTTTCATCAGTAAATTTAACATTTCTATCTGGTTTTTCAATATTTTTTACATGGCCAGTATAACGAAACTTCTGTTCAATTTTTCTAACTGTAGACTGCGAAACTTGTTGACCAGGGTATTTATTATTAAACATTTCACATACCTCCTTTTGAGTTCTTGTTTTATTACCAAAACCAATCATAATTAAAATGTCTATTCTTTGAGTCTCGGACAAATGAGCCATAATTAAATTTAATACGCGCACAAATATTATACTGACGTCTTTTAGTAACTTTAAATACCTAAATGACAGCAGCCTACTAGATTCATATCAATTGTTTATTTGGTTTTTTGACTAATATTTTATTATCTTTAAAGGGTTTTCCCTAATGTTTAGCAGAACAGATTCGAAAATACCTGATTATTTCTAAAGTATATTTTAATAGACCCGGCAATATTGCTGATTTAAAAGTTAGGATAACGATAGAAACTAACAAAATAACCTTCCAGGTCATACAAAATGTTGTACGAGAATGCCAAAATCGCCTCGGTTATTGTCAAGAAGTGAATAATGGTGGGCAAGTTGAACATTTAATTTAATTGTAAAAATCAATTTTCTCAGTTATGATTGCACAAACTCAAAAAAGTTTATATTGCTGAACAGAGGACTAAAATCCCTTTCTAAAAAGGTGCCACACGACCCCCTTTGTTATTTAAAACTTTCGAGGTGGTGCTTATAATTCAAAGGGGGTGCTGGAAGGGGATAATATTTTCATACTGTAAATTGTCAATTTAAGAATAAAAATCGACCTGTTTCAGGTTTTTTTCAGATAATAGATAATATCGCTAAAAATGAATTTATTCCATACATATGGACCGCATGGTATATATATATATATATATATATATATATATATATATATATATATATATATATATATATATATAATTATATTGGAAATTATATATAATTATGTAGGAAATTATATTGTAAGATAAATGAGCAAAATCAGTGAATCGGCCTTGGTGGAATGAGTCTTAAACGGCCCGTAGTCATATAACTCCAAAGGAAAATAAAGGGATCTACTTCCGAATTTTTCCTGTAAAAGGGATTTATATTTATTTACGTGTCTCATTTACAGCATGTTTTCTTTTTGAATCATCTATACAACCTTTAAATATCTTTCCTTATTTTGCTTGCACTTTAACAACTATCTATTTATCTAAAACCCTTCATTCATCCAGTACTGGACACAAATCTCTTCCTCCTGTGTTCATTTCCCTCTTTCCTGAGCATCCATCTTGCTCTTCCATGTTCTCTGATATTATATGTCCTCATCATTCTTTTCGGCGGTCTTCCTCTTCCACGTTTGTATTCCCATGATCTCATGGGCAAATTCTCATGTGTGTCATGGGTAAATTTTTTTTTGTATTCAATATATATAATATGTATGTATATATATATATATATATATATATATATATATATATATATATATATATATATATATATATATATATGAACATCAGGCAGTGGCGAAGGAAAGTATCCGACAGGGCAGAATGGAAGAACATTGTTAAGCAGGCCAAGACTCACAAAGGGTTGTAGCGCCATTAGAAGAAGAAGAAGAAGATGTGTATATATATATATATATATATATATATATATATATATATATATATATATATATATATATCCTGTGTATATTTTAAATTTATGCGGACGTTGAAATTAAAATTTAGTAAGAAGTTGACACTTAATCACCTTTTAATATAAAAACATGACTATTATTAATTTTAAAATGCATATTTTTTAGCAAAGTAATTCTGAAAGATCCTACGTTAGAAGAAGAAAGTTTGTGTTCTGGTATTTTAACTATCGTTTTTAAAGATGAAGAGTTGTGCTGCGTTCATAAACCAGGAGGCAGTGCATTAAATCAAGAAGAAATTCAACAATGCATTAAGGAATCAAAAGAGAGAACTCCACTTATTAAGAATTTAATAGAGACAGCCGTAAAAGATTATTCAAAGACATAAATACTTATTTTGATGTTATATAATAAAGCATTTTATACATATTTTGTGTTATATTTGATGACTCCTAAAAAATTATGTTTTGAGTAGAAGTGATATCTGTCATCGATTGTATTAAAATTGATCAACATTATTTTTCATAATGAAAAGTATCTCTAAGTGGAACCATAAATTGTAAAAACAATATTTATGGTGACATGAGACATGCTACTAGCTCTGGTCCTAACCTCCCTCTCCAAAATGTTACCCATAGGAGAGCAATTGGACTTTTTAAGTCCTTTTAATAACCCACTAATGGTAATTAAATATTTCCTAGGGCGTTGGCAACTTAGCCATTTTTCTTTTAAAGTCCATTTAGCCCCTACGGTTCAAGCTGATGATGACAGTGATGTCGAAACGCGTCCTATATTTTAGCAAATAAATATTGTTTTTACAATTTGTGGTTTCAGAGATTAGTAATTGATTAACATTTTTTTTTCTTGTATATACTCTGTTCACTGATCCCAGTCCCAACTGTATAGTAAATTGAGTATAGTCCATTTGCTCAGCTTGTGAATATTTTAACAGATTCATTGTCGAAAACATACCTCTCTCTCTCTCTCTCTTGTCGTTTCCACACAACTGAGGATCGTGATTTCCTTCAATATTAACAAATTTTATCCATTGCACTGTACCTGCAGCTGCTTTAAGAGTTTCACAGAATGAGTGGCCCGCTGAATTTGGTCGGACTATATGGTTCTTTACTCCTCAAAACGTTTCCCGAAATAATCTCTCTAAATTATCGCCACCTCTGCTAACCAAAGAACTGTAGAATTCGCTGCAGATATGTTATGGGCAGCCTTTTTTTATATTTAAGTTTGTTAAAAAGGGTGACGTTTATCCAATGAGCCCTCCAAGATATGCGCAGGATTCTTCACCAACACGACATCTCAAGGTATCCATTTTTTTGGCGTTCTTGTGCGCGAAAAGTTGTAAGTTTCTGCCCAGTATTTTGAGAGCACAAGTACATTCACCAGTCTCATCTTGATTTTTTGAGAAATGGATCTATCTTTCCAAACTTTAGTTGGGCAACGCATCGCATTTTTTGCCATATCAATATGTCTCCGAACTTCTTCTGCCTTGTTTTTATTAATTTTAGGACCAACTGTAATGCTTTTTAATTCATCGCTTCGCAGGAGATCTAGTATGTCTTGTTCGTTTGCTCTTGACAAAAAAAATTTTACATTAATAGTTTTTAAGTTGAGAAAACATTTTAAAATATACAGGGTGTCCCAATAAAGTGCGGCGTATTAAAGTTATAATTTTTCTTGCGGAACACAATGTATTATATTGCATTTTCCGCAAAAAATAAGGTATTGTTTCATAAGAGTTCCCTATACCTAAGTACAGAGTGTTCCGCAATTATACCAAATTTTCTGTTATATCTAAATAGTTGGATATTTAAAGTGATATAAGGTTGAATGCTCGAATAAATGAATAAAAGGCAAATATCGAGCACAGTTTTTATTAAATCTTGCTCAAGTACTTTCGCTCCTTCAGTATCTTCAGGGGCATTTCGTTAAAATTAGGCTATCCAACAATTTGGTGAATGGCATAAACAATAACTAATACATTTACACAACACGAGAAAAGGACAAACAGTTTAAAAGTTATTATAAAATTGGAGAAGCTACATATTGGGCGATTCTCTCTGCTGAAGTCAAGGAGATATGCTCTCTCGCTCTTGGACCCTTGAAGATTATGGACTCCGTCTTCTGCATGGCTAGCGTCAATTATCTCTCTAGCTACATCTCCAGCCACAGTTGAGAAAGCTATACATTTTCTGTATGTGCCACGTAATGATACGACAAGATACCAGCATAATGCAAGAAGTGTAGAAAAACGTGAGAACAGAACGAATGAGTATTTCAGAGTGTGGACGTGAAAGCGGCGGTTAAATTTAAAGTGCGATATATGTGGGAAGAAAAGTGGAAAGTGTCATCGGCCAAGCTAGGCGATGTTAAAAAATCGATAAAACCCTGGCCCACATTACCAACAAGTCGGAGAGACCAGGTAATATTAACGCGACTCCGACTAGGTCATACAAGAACCAAGATGTGACAACTGTGATGAAAAATTAACAACCAAACATATATTAGAGAAATGCCCAGCATTAACGCCAAAGCGCTTGTTGTACAATATACCAAACAAACTTATCGATATTTTAGGTTTACAGTACAATATTTCAAACATAAAAAGTTTCTTAACTTCAAGTAACGTTTTAAATACTATATAAACTAATAAATCTAATACAAATTATTGTTCGCTATCATTGTTTCGCTAATAGCCAATTTGGCTGATGCGATTTTGTTAATAAAAAAAATACAGAAGAATTGAAAAAGAACGGATGAGATTGCAATATCGGCTACCTACGAAGAACCAAAAGGTAAAGCCACATAATAAATAACAATCAGAATGTCCACTCTCAAATGCTGCCTTTGAAGTTTGTCAGCACGCGAACGCCATGCTTTAGAGTGGCCCTTCTGATTGTTTATTATTCTGTGGTAAAGCTTTCATACTATGTCACAGAAATAGTACGGATCGTATTAGAAAAATCTAAACCAAACACGACGCCAAGTTCATGTCCAACCCAGCAAAGATCAGACATATGTGTTTAAACTCAGCCAAACCACAGAATAAATAACAATACAATTATTCTGTAGACAAACATAGGAGAACAGCTTTGTCCACTCTAGGAATTTTGCGAAAAATTCTGCACAATACTAATTAAAACTTACAGAATAGATTTTGTAGCTAAACTAAATTAATCTTTTATAGTTTTGATTTAGGTCCGTGCTTCCTCATTTAATATATTTCTTAAATTAATATTATTTCATATTAATAAAATAATATGATACAGTTTTGTTAGTGCGCCACTGATTAGCAAACGAACCATGGTACCAAACTATGTTGTTCGGTGCTATTCATGATAACATTGACATATCTGACAGTTAACAAACGAACAAACGCTTTGTCAGTTTGTTATTGTGCAACTTCAAACTAATTACGTTTATTTATAAACAATATTATGCACAATTTTTACCTTCCATAAAGGTGAATGTTATAGTTCCTATTATTTTATTAGTTAACGTCGCGAGGTAAACTGCTTATAACAAGTAAGAAATTCACTTCTGTCCGAACAATGTTAAAGTTAGGTTAGACGCGCTTTTTAAAAGTATTTACTGAGGAGGTACACAATTTAAATCTAATCTTATCAGCAATGAGTTGATAATTAAACGAGGCTGAAGCATGAAGCTGTAGAGTAATGTTAATATGCTTATGTGGAAATATCTGTGATCGTCAAAATGAGAAGAAATTTAAAAACTGTGTTAAAATATCTTTTAATTTCGTCCGTGACTGTAGTGTTTACTGTGTTGTTTTATAGGATATTTAAAACTAGAGACTTTAGGACGGACAATGTAATTTATATTGGTGCTAATAATATTGGTGTGGAACCTCTTGCCCCAGAAGAGGTAAGTAAATATTTTATTATACATAAATATAAAAGGAACATCTACATACAAACTTTTAAAAATATGTTTTTTTTTTAATTTATTTGCTATTATTTCATATTTTATTATAACTATGTGATACACAATTTTTGAAAAACATATTTAACAAAGATCAAGCAGTTGTCATTGAAAAATTAAATATATAAATTCCTTCCTTAACTAGAAGCTTAAATTGCCCACTCCAAAAGAATGTATTGTTTATTTGTTGTGGACCTTCACCAGCCCCCTTTTGGTTTAGACAAAAGAGGATACTTGGTATCAAGCAATATGTATTTCCAATAATCTATTATATAAAAAATATATAATTGCAAAATTTGAACTTTTGTAGTCATATTTGCATCTTTTCATTTCATTCCAAATGATTATTTCTTATTTTTTATATACTCACTATATGTATTTGTATCTTTGATATAAGATTTTGATCTCTGGTATTACTCAAAACATTTTTTTTAAGTTTTTTTTTGTGATTTTATTTATTATATTTATGTTATATGCAGATCCATCATATTTCGCAAAAGAAATCTTTTCAATATGTTCAATCATCACACAACATTTCACTAAAACCAATCAAAGAGTTTTTGCACAATAATTTTGCAATCTAACTTTTTTGAACAAAGTTATTAATTTTTAAAATTATGCAAGTCGAAAACTGATCTCTTCAGATAGTTGAATGGAAATTTTATCACATAGGTAGATGGGAATTCTAGCTTTTAAATCCATTTAAAAAAACTTTTTTTAATTAGGAAGCTCTACCTACTGTCTTTTTGACTAATGAATTATTTTTATTCAATATTTTAACCAATTTGCACAAGATTATTTGTATTTACGATGTATGCCTGATGAGTACACCAAATGATAAAGGATTAACAAAAAACAGCCCTGATACCTTCATACTTCTATTGTAAACAATGGTCAACTTTGATCTATAATAACTTCCTGAACTAACAAACCAATATCTCCTTTTGTCTTTCTTAAAGAAGAATCTTTTACAGTATGTTCAATATGAACTTTGAAAAAAAAATGTTAACAATTTAAAAAGTTATTCTAATAATTGTTTATTAGCTTAAAAATTTAATACTTAATAACTAATATCTCTAGATTAATAATTAATTCATTTTTTTTTAATGGATATGAAAGATTTGATCGATTTTATTGAAATTTTGTGTGGTGGTTGAATATATTACAAAGATTTCTTTCGTGAAGTATGACGAGCCTACTTATAATATAATATAAAATGACGAAAAGTTTTTTTTAACTATTTTTTGTGATTTTTTATTGATAATAATAATTTTTAAAATTGTCAACTGCATTTATCACATGTAAAATTTAATTTAATAAATAAATAAATATAATTTAATAAAAAACTAAGAATATATTGAATATATGAATATATAGAAAATTAAGCCCATTTTTGAGCACTCAGTGAAATTATGATTTCTATGAATGATACTTGGAAGCGATTAATAAAAAAAACTAAGTTTATATACTTCTCACACAGCTCACAACATACTGCTTTATCTATTATCATTTTACAGTAAATTGTCAATAATTTACCCCATAGCTAAGATATGCTAAATTTGTAGAATACGAAAAATTTATATGAATGTGTATAAAAAATAATTATATTGAATTATGGATATGTAAAAATAAATTATTTGTAAAAAAATAATTTTATAAAAGATTTCAATAGTCACTTAAAAATTCCCCGGCGTTCCTAACTAAATGATTTTTTGAAATGGATTCGAACACTTGTTCACTGTCCTATATGTAAAAAATCAGCACTTTTATACAAGGAATTATCTAGGTAGGGCTGTTTCGAAAATGTTCAAATTTTTAAGACAGAACTGAACTGCAAAATTATTATACAAAATCAGAAAAATATATCGCACATTTATTTACGCCATTGTTTTGGATATAACTTAAATTTTTATAAAAAAGTTTAAAATTTTTAAAGAGTCTTACAATTTTCCATATGCAATTTTTACTTTTTGCAGAATTTTTATTTCTAAGGGAAAGATGATTTTTTTAACAATCGCACAAGCAACTTTTTACGATAAGCAAAAATTTCTGCTTCACGAAAATTAGCACCGAGTTGATACAAATTTTATTTAAAATTGATTTCGTGGGCGTAATTGACATTCAAAATCGTCGGTCGCTTCAAGCGTTCTTATTGTGAGAACGGATTATTCCACACAAAAAGTGCTAATAAACATTTTTGATTTGAAACGTTTTTTTCTACTGTGTACAGATTATTGGTAAATCGATTTTTTTCGTTCTGGGGTTGGGGATGAAGCCTGGGGTAGTAGTAGTTAACTTTTTTGCATATTTTTTGGGGTCCCAAAATTGACATTCTCAGCAAATTCAGCTTGTTCGTCTCGTTTTAGAGATAAAATCTCTGACGACTGGACTACAACATTCTGAGCAATTTCAAAATTGACTATTACCTATTAGGTACTCTTGCTATACATCAATCTGATACCACACATATCTTGTTATTCTCATTGAAGTATTAGTATACTGATATTTTCGTAACATTAATTATTATGTATAATATGAAATTTATTGTTATTCATTTACAGGTGGTCTTAATTGACAATGAAAAAATAGATTGGCATGATTATGATAGGATCAAAAGGGATGCACTGAGAACTGGTAAGTGTCTATGAACCCTTTCATTATAACTACTGTATTTTGGGCTTATTATTTATGGCATTGTTTCGATAATTGTTTGGACAAATATTAAGAAAGTCTCCCACTCCTTTGTAAGCCCAAAATTTTTTTTTAATGATTGACTAGGTGTCAATCAGCCAGTTACAACATAATACCTCAAACATAAAAATGTAATGACCATAAAGTCCACAAAATATCAATAACGAAGACTTCAATAATATGATTTAAGTACTAAAATTAAAATAAGATACAAGTTAAATATAGCTTCTTTTCAACATCATCAGTGTGTGCATAAAACGGTATATACAATATAATTCAACATTGTTTTTCTTTGTATTATCTCTTTTTTTATCTATATTTATATACAACCAAGATGATGAAGTTTTCAGAGTTCCACAGCAAACTCTTGAGCAGCTATCTACTTAATCTGACAGCTGCTTTGCTATGGACTGTCCAAGTTGCTCAACACACATACACACACATACATATATATATATATATATATATATATATATATATATATATATATATATATATATATATATATATATATATAAACTTTTTTATTTCCTGGGTTTTTTGTAACTAAAACTATTTAACTTTTGCTTAAACGTTTCAGCTAATTTGCCATTTTCAATAAGTTCTTTATTTTATTTTATAAACATTACATTTTATAATTAAATTTCATGTTTACGCTTTTTAAAAGTTTAACATGGATTAAAACATTGGTATCTGGTATTGACAGATGACATCTGGCAGGCATCTTAAAATAGGAGTGTTTCAGGGTTGTATCTTAAATATCTGCCATAGTGCATTTAAAAACAACTCTTCTTTGTGTTCTTCCTACTTTATAAATAGGCTTAATGCCTGTTTTACTTCGGTTTTT
Source organism: Diabrotica undecimpunctata (assembly GCF_040954645.1). NCBI lineage: Eukaryota > Metazoa > Arthropoda > Insecta > Coleoptera > Chrysomelidae > Diabrotica > Diabrotica undecimpunctata. The sequence goes on along the minus strand of NC_092805.1, from coordinate 143,446,628 downwards.
AGCCTCAATTGATGTCTGACCATCTTTTCCTCGGTCGTCCCAATGATCTTCTTCCATTTGGCGATTTGTCATCTTTTGGTCCACGCGTTTATTTCCTCTATACCACATCTCGCTCGTATTTCCTCACTTCTTACTCTGTCTCTTAGAGTTTGGTTTATTATTTTTCGTAAGACTGTTCGTGGTGATTATTTTATTAATAAGAAGTTGCAGTTGTTGTACAAGGTGATCACCTCCATATTTTAAGAGTTCATTTGGTATTTGATCTTCTCCTGGTGACTTTCTGTTTTTAATTTGTTTATTCCTTCTTTTACATCGTTTTGGGAGATTTCGGTCTTTTCCTCAGTTATTATATTTGGCGTTTCTGGTAAAGGTTCTTCGTTTTGTTTTTTAAACATTTCTGTCAGGAAGGCCACCCATGTATCCTCTTGTATGTGTTCTATTTCAACTAGTTCTTTCATTTCGCTTCTTTGTTGTCTTATGAAGCGCCATACTTGTTTCTGCTGTCCATAGAAATCCATCTCTAGTCCTTTTGTGAATCTTTCTCAGTAATCTGTTTTTGTTTTTCTTACCAATTGATGAGTTCTTATTCTTATTCTTTTATATTCAGTTCTGTTCTTATTCTTTTATGTTCTTCATATGATTCATTCGTTTGTTTTTACTTATATTTTAGGAAAGCTTTCTTTTTTTGGTGACATTTTTGTTTAACCTCCAGTGTAAACCATGGTGTTTTCGTTGACCATTTTTTGTTTACTATTTTCGTTCCAAGGGGTTCTCGGGCAGCATCCAGAATATTTTTCTTAAGTTTCCAGCTAGTCTCTACATTGCTTTCATTTTCATTATGGAGTCATCTCTTAAATTTTCCATTTTTATTATTTCCTCTGCATTGGTTTGTTTAAGCCTCTCTTTCCATCTTTCATTGAATCTCATTTTACCAAGTACCAAATAGTGATCGCTTCCCACATTGGGTGACGTCAAACTTCTCACATCCACTATCTGTTTATGGTGAATATTTCTGTTTGTGACCACATAATCTATCATTGATCTATGTCCTCTTGTATTTTCAAACGTGTATTTGTGTTGAATTTTATAATCAAAAAATGTGTTGGTTATCCTTAGTTTGTTTGATGTGCAGAATTCCACCATTCTTTTTTCGTTTTCCTTGATAACTCTTTTATTAAACCTTTGTTTTATTCCTGGTACTACTTCGTCTTCTTGCTACACCTTCCTTTGCTCTTTCTTGTTTCGGAACCCCACTATATATTAGTAAATATTCTGCAAGCTGCGTCTGTCCTTTATCTTTCCTCTTTGTTTCCTGTAGGGCGCAGATATCTATTTGATATTCTCTCAACTCTTTTTCTATTTCCTGATCTCGGTTATTTAGGCTTTTTATGTTCCACGTCGCCACTCTCATTATATTTTTCGTTTTCCAGTTCGTTGTCCTTTTTCTCGCCTTTGTCGTTACCATATTTTCTGTCCTAATCCGAGGCTCGTCACCGGTTCTTTAAGCTTTTTTTTATTTTTATAAATGGCAGGCTGCTAACTTAACCCTACAACCCTCCTCCTTTATCTGGGCTTGGGACCGGTAACATCACCCACCAAGCTACTTGATCCACCTAGTGGGTAATTCAGGCGAAGTTTTAAAAACAACTCAATTTATTAAATTATGATCCATATTAGAAAGATCTTTGATGTCAAAGATGTACACCAATTGGTATTTACAATCATGGCTTCAAAACTTGTTGAGTTCGCTTCTTATAAGATACTAATATTGGTTTTGAGATCCGTCCAGGTCACTCAGAATTCTTTCTAATCCAACGTTCATGATATTTTTTCAAAGAATTTAGGTGTCATCTGTAGGTAGTCCAAGTTTCACAGCCATAGATAAGTGGTAAACATAAAGTTTCACCCTTGTTATAAAGCGGCCAAAAGCTGCACTGGCACACATCAGTCTGCACTGAATTTCTTTATCGATGTTAAAGCCGAGATAAGAAAAGTGATCAATTTTTTGAAGACTTTCACCATTAACCTTCATGGGGGCCAAGTGAGTTCCAAACGGATCCCAGCCTTCACATTTTCATTTTTCATTTTAAGTCAAAGTAATTATTTCACTAAATAAGAAATATTGCAATAAAATATCAGAAAAACAAACATTTACTGTTGATTTATTTATGTCTAAATGCAAAAAAATATGGATAGACTCCACCTGGCCTTTGTTTCGCTACACGCCATGTGGAATCCAAAATAGCCTATAATGATGTGATGTTATTCGTTGTATCGACGCGTGATCGGATTCGAATTGCTCAAGGACAACTTAAAATAGATCATTCCCAAACATAACTCTTTGCATTACTGTAAGGAAATGCAGAACTTTCATTCCACTACAGTTCGTGCCATCCCTTGAGCGGCAACCATTTTCATCACTTCGATTTTTTTCCTACGAAAATGGAAAAAGTCCCGTAACTCCCGTAGTAATCATAAAAGACTCAGTGGTTCCATCGCTGGTACGAATGATAGCAGTCATATTGTCATGCAGTAGTCGCACTATGTTAATCTATTTTTGAGGACATCTAACAGAGGCTAAGATTTTCCAGAGTGCTTCCCGGTTGATAGTGTAGATATATAGATTGGAAGATTTGATCTCTGCATCTTTCTTGCATTTGCCTTGCTCTAAAAATCACGTCGGTAGTCCCTTGATCTGCAACAAGCAATAGGCGATTTTCTAGGATTCTAGCTGTGATTTTTTCAACAACTGAAAGTAATGATATTACACGGTAATTTCCACATAAAGCCTTTTTTAAAGTTTATAATAATAGAGGCTTCCCGTAGTTCGGCAGGGATCATTTTAGTGTTTTATATTTTTTTGATAACCAAATAAGTATGTTGCTCAACCTTTCAGCGCTCGCGCCCATATTTTTTACATCGAAGCGCGCGTGACATATTTTATATGTACCTTGAATAAATGAGAGTTATCTCATATTTCTTGAATGTAAATCATAAAACATATAAACATATTACAAATAATAATGAATAAACATATTTATTTGCAAATTTTACAAAATAAAACATAATTTACACTTTTACTTTTTAGTCTAGGTAAACAAATAAATCAATGTACATTTAAAAACTATCATCTTGACTGTTTGTATTACAAGAGTTACATAATTGTAGTAAGTGAATGTTTTTTGCAAGTAAAAGAATTGCATTTAACGCATTTCATGGATGCCTTTGTCCTTTTTCTTTCCGCGTTACAAGAACGACAAACTCCACGTTTTGGAAAACGAACTGTTTAGTTGTGTTCATGTACAGTTTGTCCATATCTGACTTTTAGAAACGCGGCTGCATCTCAGCGTAAATTGGTTAGCTGAACCCTTGAAACAAGGTGCTATTTCATTAGACTCAGCGACAGATTCTTCAAAAAAATTCTTCGATCTTTTGGGCAATTATCAGGATACGAAAATCTATATAAAAGTTGGGCATTTATTCTACTTATGTTCAATAAACTGTAAAATATAACACAAGGCCATCTCCTGAAGATGTGAAAAGCTGAATGTGTTGCAAAAATTGTGCCCACCGTATTAATACCCCCCTTAGTTGCATTTTCATCCATAATTACTTGTGGTTTTTGACTGTTTAAGAGAAGAATATACCTGGCGAACAGAGCTTACTTTGGACTAAAGCAGCTCTTAACATCACACATAATTAGCAGAAAAACCAAGATACTAATATATGAAACTCTTATTAAACCTGTCCTGACATACGCGTCAGAGACATGGACTATGGTAAAAAGCGACGAAGAACTGTTAGGCCGCTTTGAAAGAAGAATACTTAGGCACATATACGGAAGAGTACAAGAAAGCGGGATATGGCGCAGGCGCTACAATTTTGAGTTGTATCAATGCTATGAAAAATGCAACATTTTCCGGTCTATTAAAATTAATAGACTAAGGTGGCTAGGACACCTTGAAAGAATGGACACTGGATACCCCCAAAGACAGATATTATATCAAGAGCCAGTAGGAACCAGGAAGAGAGACAAGTCAAGATCTAGATTTAAAACTCAAGTCGAAGATGACTTGAGGAATCTAGAGGTCAAAAATTGGAAAGCCTGGGCGAAAGATAGGGGGGAATGGAGACTAATTCTTGAACAGGCCAAGACCCACACAGGGTTGTAGAGCGAAAGATGATGATGATGATTTTGACTGTCTGGATGAATTTCGTCCTTATCGTGTAAAGTTGAAAGCAGGATTTCATATTTGCTTTTGCCAGGCACAAAAGACACGAGCATCGTGTCTTTTTGGAACCAACAAAGACAAGTTTTAGTAACTTTGTCCTTGTTAGGTAAAAATTCTGCAGGAATTTCTCAGTTGGTGAGTTGTATGTAACGTACGGACCATCGGGCTGTTTGCCGGTTTGAAGTGTAATATGTCTTTGCATCACATAAAGCATACATTTTGATGCCGTATTTTGCTGGTTTGCTTGGTATGTACTGCACTCAACTGCAATGACTTCGAAAGGGGTTAAGCCTTTCGCCTAACGTATGCACCAAGTTTGAAGGATGTTTGAATATTGGTCTCAAAAGCATAAAAAAAGTCACGGATTGCAGCCGATTTGTCAATTTTGCGGCGCTCAAATCTGGTTGTGCGATCATCAAATCTCAATTAAGTCGTTATAAAAAAAAAATCGTTTGTAACTGATAACAACTCTTGTTATCTTAATTCGTGTTCCGGCACTTGCCCAAATTTCTCTTTATATCCTTGCAGTTTCGTTCTCTAGAATATACTTGAACGTAATCTTTATAATCATTATAATATTGTCTATCATGTTAGTGTCTATTATTTTCAAAAAGGCTTCTTGCTCATTATTGATATTTCGGGCTCTATGAGTGACACCAGGCTGCTTTTGTACAATGTTAATTTTTTTTGTCTTAGATGAAGTTGCCATTCTCATTTTGTACCATTTGGTAGTTTTATCTTTTGCTACGTAATAATCAGAAAGCTGTTACAGATTCTTCATCGCGTAATCACTCTTCAGAACAACTGTCAATATCTTCTTCTTTCTTATAGGTACTCTTCAGACATATCACTATCACTAGACACAGCGTGAACTGATTCGTTTTCATTTTCATCCCATAGATGCTCAGCTAAATAAGCAATCTCCTCTGGTGATAAAGGACGTTTAGACGTTTTCGTGGTTTATCTGAAAAAAACAAAAACAAAATTCAATATCAATATTATTATCATCACTATTATTATTTGATTTCTAAACTTAAAATCTGATACAGAATGCAAATAAGCGAAATAACATTGTCTTAGATCATAATACTCACATAAATAAAAAATAATTACTCCAAAACTTGCGCCCTATAACATATATGATGATCGTTCCTCTGGATTCAAATATCTTACAACAACTAAATTCAATATCCAACCAACCAAATTTAACTGCCACATTGTACCTAACGGAACATTTCTAGAAAGGTGTTAGGAAGCAACTAAATTTAGAATAACAGTGGCGTACACTAGTTTGGTAAATCGTCATAAAATTTATGTAGGCGCGCGCGCTGAAAGATTAAATGCTGGGCCTCCTTCCTTAAAGATCTCAGCTGGAATTCCGTCAGCACCAGCTGCTTTGTTGTCTTTTAGATTGCTTTTTCGACCTCTTCTAGGATGGTAACGTTAAGTATATCCACTTCTACCTGAACCTGAGACTGTCTATTTTTAAGATCTTCAACGTGTTCTTTCTAACGGCAGTTGATCGAGGAGGTATCCTTAAAAAGTTGAGTGCCATCTCTTGACCGCATCGGTTTAGGACTTGAGTAGTGGGGCCGTATACAGCTTTAGTTGCCTTAAAAAATGCCCTGATGTTGTTAGTTTCAGTCAGATTCTGTATTTTCCCCGGAGGTAATTTAGCTGTCCACCATTCGTGATGTGATTTGCCGAATTTGCCTCTGCACATCTGCTTCGTCATAATCCGCTTTTATGGAGGTCACTGTCACAATGTCCCTATAGTAACGCCGCTGATAAATACGACTTTCTAATTACCTACTCACTTTATGACAAAAACTCACGACCGAAAAATGAAGAATTTTTCATTTTGTTAATTATCTTGTCCATCTCATGTACAATTATTTACATCTAATTACGCCATATCAATGTAAGAAGTATTACTTGATCTGACATCATCATTAAGTAAGTATGTACGAGGAAATGGGATTAAGTAATATATAAATTTTTTTTCGATAGCATCAGTTGATACATGTACTTAATTGATTTTATCTTATTTTTTATCTAAACTAACATTTTCAACTGCGAGCTTGTATTAAATAATAATTTATAAAGTATTATTTACCGGAGTTATTATGAAAATTTTTGAAGAACAAATGGAAACGTAAACAGAATCACTATTTTAAACGACATTTTAAGGTTAGGTTCAGGTTAAAAGGCAAACTCCTTAAATTCTTAAACACTGGAGAAGACCTATAGGCCAGGGAATGAAGCATTTTGGCTCGCAATTTTTCGCCATCATGGATTTACTTAAAATTTATCTATCCCCACAGAAGGTAGGGAATAGCACAAGGATAATTTTCTTTATCATGCCGCTGTACGTGTAAACCTTGGGGGTGGCTTAACACCCCATGGAAATCGATGGAAACAGTAATTCTAAGAAAAAAAATATTCTTTACGTTTTCTTCGTAAAACTAATATTTTTCGAGTTATTCGTGGATGAAAGTAACAGTTTTTCGACGAAAAAATCGACTTTTTTAAAGGGTTTTTTGAGAAGACCTCGAAAAATATGCATTTAATAAAAAAACTGTACATATCAAAAGTGTATCTTTTAGAAACACAAACAAAATCCTTTTTTTATAATTTTTCTACCACCAATACAAACCGAGATACGGCGTGTTAAAGGTTAGCTTTTTTCGTCAAATGCATAATTTGAAATATTGAAAACCAAATAACTGGAAAACTTTGCATTTTTCGAGGAAAACTTACACAATATACTTAACTTACACTAAATAAACTTACACAACTATACAATTAGACCTTTCAAAAAAAATTATCTAGCATAAAAATTGAGCGACTTGACCGGTCGCAGGTCGGTACCTGTTTTTTCTACGAAAAAATCAGTGAAAACAACCCCCTAACTACCCTCCAAATTAAAATTTATCTTCACTCTTCTGTAATTCTTTATATATATATATATATATATATATATATATATATATATATATATATATATATATATATATATATATATATATTATCAATACACTTAAGAAGTTTGATCTATTTAAAAGGCCTAATTTTAGAAAAATTGGAGTTTAAAGATAAATTGATTTTTGCATTTTTTATTTTCGCCCTTTTCTTCAAAATATCTTCAAAAATACTGGAGATACAAAAAAATGATATACATAGTAATAAATTGTAGCATTTTTAATATCTAAAATTTCCCTGTGCATAGATTTTCTTTACAGTGAATATTTAGTGAGGTATAGCTGTTTAAAACCTCTATTTACGAGCAAACAATCCCTTATTATTACGGAATTTAATTTAGTCTTATAGCTCTTCAAAAAATCTTACAAAATCATTTGTGGAAAAACTTTTTATCACCAAAATGAAGGAGCTATGTGTTGCAGTCTCGCAACTGTTTCTAAACATTTGGGATATATTAACAGACTTTTTGTTAGTTCTGATTCTCCCCGTATATTTAAACAAGATTGCGTGTACAAGGGCACAGCGGTTTTAAGGGCTAAACATTGCAAGACGAGCCATCTGCGAAGTAACACAGACGTGCGTTTGAGATAAGAGACGAATTCATCTACAAAACAAAACAGTTGAGTTTATCTCCTAACCGACACAGATGTGTGTTTGGATTAAGATCAGCGCTTCCTAGGGGACTTCGCTTCGGTCTTGTGAGAAAGACAGTCGTTCCACGCAGTAAGACGTTCCATTATCGACTTTTTTTGTTCCTTTATGTCCTTGAAGACGTCTTTTTCGATAGCGGTTGGTCCTATCATTTCATTGGGGTAAAGTACAATACACCATATTTTGTTGCTGCTACACCATATTTAAATTTCTTATAGTATAGTTATTTCATTCTCGATTGCATTTTGTTTAACATCATTATCTCTCTTCGTATTATATTTAAGTAGAAATCATATTGTATTATATTTAACATACTCAAAATAAATTTTATATTATTAATAATGATAGGTTGTCGTATCGGTTTCGCATCATAAAGATTTTAATTTGTAGCTCTTTATATTTTTATTATATTTGAACGTATGTATATTTGTCTTTGGCTTTTATTTGATTCTAAATAGAGTTTATATAGTCTACTCGTTTATTATTTTTCTATGGGAATATACATACCCATTGCGAAAGGGAGAAACCAGCGAGTTCTAGATTGAACATTATATATTCTCTCCCCGTTCTGATGACCCCAATTGTTATGTAGAGGTCATCGTATGTGCAGAACGCAACAATATGTTTATAAAACGATTTTTTTTTGAAAAATTCGAATAGCCCGCCTGCTTGAGTGAAGATTGCAAAAATAGTCCACAAGTTATAGAAGATGACGTTGATCTCTATGAAGATGACTAAAAAACTATTTGTATTTTTATTTGTAAATTCGTATTTTTGTGTAAATAAATGTTCTTTTCTTTGTTATGTTTCTTTCTGTTTTCCTTGGAAGTCGTGTTCCATCTGTTTTGAGAAGCTGTGCCAGTGTTCCCTTTTTATTTGTCTATAACCATTTGTCTTTACCATTCCATCTTCTTAAGGCAGATACTTATTCCGTAGCCAGTCAAGAATATCCTGTTTCTTCCACGCAGTCGTTGGAAGTCTTTCTACTAGTCGTGAATGATAAGGTGCATTATCTAATACTACAATTGAATTTGGTGGTATGTGTTCAATCATCTGCTCAAAATACTCTTCGAAAACATGAGCTGGCATCTCCTCGTGATAGCCTTTTGTGCTTTTGGACTGAAATTCCAACAAACCATGCTTAACAAATCCTTTTTCACTGCCAATGTGAGAAATTATTAATCTACTGCCTTTACCAGAAGGTGGGGAGATACCAGTAGACCAACCTTCCATAAAGGCTTGCCTGGAGCTTAATATATTTTTATCTGACCAATTTTTTTTAGAGTATGACCTGAGTTTACCCACGTTTCATCCTTTTAGAAGATTGGCCTTTCTTAAGCCCGGAATTTTCATATGGATCTTAAAAAATTTCTTCTCCAACATATTATCTCCTTCCGGTCAATCAAAAGTGATTTTCGGTCTGATTTCTCCCACCGGAAATTTAATTCTTTTAAAACTTGCCACAATTTAGTTCATCCGATATGAGGCAAATCCGGGTCGTCTCCAACTTCTTGTAAAATTTTGTTTAGGTTTGGTATTTCTTTTTTGAAAAAAATCCATGAATTTTCCTTCGAATACCATTTTTGGCAAATTCATCAATTTCAATAGGCTTTTCCCCTCTCTTTAAGTGTTCGTTTGTGTTTGGGTTAGCTATACCGTGTTTTTTTCTTTCTGATAGGAACCTATATATAGTTGACCCCTACACCCCTAAGTGGTCCCTTACACCAGTCATGTTGGCACAACTTTCGACTATGTTGCGAACAGTGTTTGTGGGATTCTGATAAACCAGAGCATCGTGAACATTCAGGACAATAGTCTTCTCTCTTGGTGAATAGACAGACTTACTGACTGTACGCAACAGTACCGGTGTAAAACTTGATGATGTTGATGATGAAGCCATCACAAATAATCCAACAAAACGAGCACAAGCGAAAGGTACGTATATGTTCGTAGGTATATGGAATAAAAAAATCACTCACGCACTGTATATAATTCGCAAAAGAAATATTCGAGACGCTAATTACTGCCGTAGACGCGGAAACACCGACGAGCCGTAAATTAAAAGCGATCAAAAACGTACTAAACAAAAAAATTATTTTCGTTCGTAATAACTTCACCCATTCAAGTTAAGTTTCGAATATAAACTGAACAGAGGAGGCACGTGGCCAAAGCCGGCATCTTTATACCTATTATATTATTACAAATCTGGGGAATTCTATCCTAATTATCTTGCAACGCATAGTACCCTCGGATATGAATTCCAGGTTTTCTAGTAAAGTGATTAAACGGGAAGATTAGTATTGAAATATCCAAAGAGATAAGGTATTCTTATTTACAAAATTGATAATGGTTAAATTCTTATTTTTATTAATATAATATAATAACCAACATTAGCCGTGAAAGTTTTAATTGTTTTTTTGCTAAATATATTAGTATTAAAACATTATTAATATTGATAAAAATTTTAGAAAGGAAAATAAATGTAAAACGCATTAATTTTAATGAATAAACACCTCAGGAACGCCTATGATGATACAAATTTTACGGCCGTTTTATGACTTTGAGGCACATTTCGTGCTCTCAACAATTTGTGAACGGATTATAACTAAAGATTCATTTCATTTCTAATTCGTTTATAATGGTTGTATGTCTGTTGTTTTTGTTGTGTTCTTTATTTTAAAAAAGGCTTTTTTCTTTTCTTCCCATTTTGTTTTCACTTCCTCTCTAAACCAAGGGTTATATTATATATTTTGAATTCGTTCTATTTTATGGGTTTTATTACTCTTTATTTTTTTCTTTTCTTGGAAGACTTTTCTTTTAACAACGGACGACTCGATGCCAAGAAGAACTTTTCCTTAATTATGTAACCACGTTTACTGTTCCATTTTTTAATTATTATAATCTATTATTTAACGAATTTTACTTACACTATTATTATCGTACATCAAAACATCTTTAATAAATTTGAACTTTACAATAGAAGAAGAATTTCTAATGAATGACTACCAGATGCAGTCATGTGAAATCTGTTAATCTTTCAAATTCCATTATTCAGTGAATAGGAAGTGTTTGAATCTCTAATGAATTCTTTTATATAATATTGCAATGATGAGAACGTTCACAGTATTAACATTTTGAAATATTACCAAATAATAATCATCTAGGTGAATCTTATGTACTTTCACTAACCGATGTTTACGGTATTCACATTAAAATTTTAATAACTTTACCGAATTGCAAAAACTGTTTTGAGAGTGCACAATAAAGGATGTAGGTGGATGGCGAATATAGTAATAGAACATTTATTATAGGTTGTAATCAAAAATTGCATAGGTACCGACAATATAATTTATTTTAGGATATGAGTGGGATACGAATGTTATTGCGAAAATTGCACGAGTACCTCTCGTGTTGGCAATTGCATAAGTAATTTAATGATCATAGGTAAAGGCCAGGGCCGATAATTTTTAAGACAAAAAAAATAGTAACTGGTTGGAGCTCATTTTGAAAGGAAGAAGATATGCTGTCAAAATTTCAAGCAAATCCTTGCATGTAAAAAGAATTCTGAGCAGAAAACTGTCATATGCTGGATTAAAAGGAATATGTCCTGAATCAACAGTAATCCGTTCTTCACCTCGTTTTCTTATTTCGCTACCTACGGAGAATGTCCCAATTGAGTTTTTCTAGGCTCCTAACGTTGTATGTAGCGATATTGAATTTTCGAGAGTATTTTCGTTTCTGCATTGGTCTGTATAATAGTTTCTGCATTGGTCTGTATTATATGTCACGAACATGTCTCCCTCAAAATCCGTGAGATAGATTTACACCAGTCTGTCTGGGAAAAATTCATTGATTTCACTTAATAATCTTATACGGATATTTGAAGATTCTTAAACATATATGAGGGGCAACTGATGAAAATTCTCTGAAGACGTACATCTGATTTTGCTTTGTATTTGTTTTTAACAATTTTAAAAAGTTAAAAACATAATTTTTTCCCTATAAAACGTTTCTTATGCAGTTTAGAGAAAAATGGTTCAAATACAAATTGTACATCTTAAAATGTTCTTCAATTTTTGAGTTTCTGAATTAAAATACATAAACAATTCACGAAGATAGTTGCAAAAAACGATTAATTTTGCAGTAATTTATTAATGTTAATAACTTTGTTTTTTGCATAATGACATGTAATATAAACGGATCGACCAAATAATTTATAAGAGATTCAATTTGTTTATCCCAGATAGTGATTATTTAAACAACTGTAATTGCCTAAACGGAAAAGCTTGAAGGAGATCGGATAGAGACGAACCCTGACATACCATTAGACCAAGCAGACAACAGAGAAAAGACTCCATCAACAATAACCGAGATTAGAGCAGCAGTAGACAAATTAAAGAACAATAAAGCATCGGGATCGGATCAAATAGCATCGGAGTTACTGAGGGAAGGAGGAGACGCACTACAAAAAACAATACATGAATTGATAACAAAGATATGGTCGAATAAACAGCCACCAGCGGAGTGGAATAGCGGTATTATTGTACCATTGCATAAAAAAGGAAATCAGTTAGAATGTGGAAACTACCGTGGAATCACGCTGCTGAGTGCAGCTAATAAAATAATGTCCAACGTCATTTATGAAGGACTTAGACCACACGCTGAAAAAATAGTTGGCAAATACCAAAGTGGCTTCTGTAGACAGAAGTCAACAATAGACCAGATATTTGTTCTGCGACAGATCCTCGAAAAAACAAGTGAATATAACATCGACACACATCATCTCTTCATAGACTTTGAAAGCGCATATGACAATATAAACCGAGAATTCTTAATAAAAGCAATGAAAGAATTTAATATACCAACACAATTAATAGAACTGATAAAATAATATCTAAAAGGAGAAAGTAGAATCCGGATACAAAATGAATTAATGGAAACAATAGATGTGAAAAAGGGACTACGCCAGGGAGACGCTCTATCATGCATCTTGTTCAACATCGTACTCGAGAAAATATTGAGGGACACAATAGTAAGTACACGAGGAACAATCATTAATAAAAGCGTGCAAATACTAGCATTTTCAGATGATGTTGATATAATCGCAATATCAAGAAGAGAAATGATAGAGGCATACAACCAAATAGAACGAGCTGCACAAAATAGTGGTCTTAAAATCAATCAGACCAAAACAAAATATATGCAGGTAAGTAAAAACGCAGAAATAAGACAGCCACAAAATATAACAATAGGAGAATACAACATTGAGGGGGTAAAAAACTTTATATAATGGGATCCCTAGTCACGTCTGATATAACGTTGCGAGGAAGTGAAAAGGCGAATATTTTTTACCATGGCTTAATTAGGCAACTAAGATCAGATAACGTCGCAAGAAAAACAAAATGCCAAATATATAAAACCCTAATAAGACCGGTACTCACATACAGTTCAGAAACCTGGACACTCACTAAAAGAGAGGAAACGTTGTTAGCCACCTTCGAAAGAAAAATCTTGCGACATGTATATTAGTGCACAAAAGAAAACGGAACATATCGAAGAAGATACAACTCTGAACTATACAAAATATACCAGGATCCGGATATTATAACATTCATTAAAATAGGACGGCTGCGTTGGATAGGACATGTAGAAAGAATGGAAGAAGGCGAAATACAAAACAAAATATTCAAACAGATGCCAGCAGGAAAAAGAACAAGTGGAAGACCGAAGCTGAGATACGTAGAACAAATAGAAAATGATATAACAACCTTAAAAATAAAAAACTTGAGAAAAAAAGCACGAAACAGATCAGAATGGAGAAGAATCCTGGAACAGGCCAAGACCCAAAAAGGGTTGTCGAGCCAGTGATGATGATGATTTGCCTAAACAGTCACTCTAGAGGTATTTTGTAAATCGCAATTGATTCCTTGAGGCTTCGTTTTTAAGGTATATTAAAAAAACCTCAACATTTTATTAAATTTATTATTAAAAAACCGTTTGAAAAAGGGCTGACTTTTTAGCTTATAAATATTTATAATAACTTTTTTTTATGCCATATACTTGTATGTAGGCTCAATGAAAATATAGTGAAAAAACACACTTTAAAAAAAGCAGAACCTTCTATGACCAATAGGAAACCAGATAAAATTTTTTTTTCTTAAAACTATATTTTCATTGTTTATTAACATTAAGGGCCGAAACTTTGTCAACAAATTGTGATCTAGATTTTAATCCATAATTTGATAATTTGATCCACATAATTTGATCCAACTTATAAATGGCATACACAATGAAGAAGTAAAAAGTTATAACCCGTTTAAATGATGGTACTCGTAAAATACCGCCACGGAAAGGTGGAGGGGAGAACTGTCCGCTGCAATATCTCAACTTGTTTTTGTTATTGGTCATAGAAGGTTCTTTTTTTTCTGAAAACTGTTTTTCGCCAGCTTTTCATTGAGCCAAACTGTTTTTTAATAACAAATTTACTAAAATCTTTCAGTTTTTTTTAATAAACCTTATAAATAAAACCTTAAAGAATCGATTGCAATTTACAAAATACCTTTAAAGTGACTTGGTGCAAGTACAATCGTTAAAATAATCGCTCTCCGGGGTAAACAAATTGGATAACTTATAATAAACTATTTGATCGATCAGTTTCACTGACTTTAATAACTCATTAACTGCTACAATTTTGAGTATTATTGTTACGTTACATGTCGTTATGGGGGCTGTACACCAACAATAAATTCACGAAGAAATTCATGAAGTCGAAATTTGACGTGTGTAAAGCACAATTTGACATCCAATTTTGCCGTGAATAAATTCATGAATAAATTCACGAAGAAATTGACGAGATAGAACATGTCCTATTTTTATCATTTATTGTACATGAATTCAGTGTCACCAACCTGTGTAGATTTGGCGCGAAGTAGGGATAATAATTATTTTGTTTTTGAATATTGAACTTTGCATTTTTAAGTTGTGTGTCAAGTAAGAGTTTTTAACTAGTTTTTTATTTGAGAATTAAACAAAATTAGTTATGGAAAAGAGGCAAGTTTATTATCCTATAATAAAAGCCAGAAAATAAGATAAGTGTATTTTTTAGGAAAAACATACAATTTCGAGACGGGAAACTCTAGTTTTATTAAAAAATTGTTTACTTTTACCTTTCTTACATATTTTTATTCAAATATTATTTATTTAATGCTTTGAGAATATATTAATAAAAGATTACAAAAGTCTTCTACCTTTTTCTTCACTTCTATCTTTTACTTAGTCTAGCCATTAGATTTAAGTAAATCTTTTTATCATCTTGAAAGTTTAAAAATGGATTAATCAACGTTATCCGAGAGATATGGGTGCTATTGATTAAAGAAAATTTCTGAAACAGGAAAGGATAGTTTTCTTAGAATTGCCAAGTATTATAAGATTGCAAAATGAAAAGTATGGAGTGGCATGGATATAGTATCCAGGTTGTCAGATCCTGCTCATGTTGAGAATCATGACAACTTGCAAACAGCAACTTGCAAAAAAAGACAGTCATAAATCATTAAGTATCCAAAACATATCAAGGGTATATCACGTTATTCTCAAAATTTATAATAAATGCTCTAAATATATCAAAGATTGATTTTAAATTTTGATAATTTTGTGATACTCCCTGGATATGTTTTAAATACTTAGTTAGTGATATATTTTTTTAACCAGGTATGGATAATTCTATTATATTATTGATAGGATTTTTAAATTCACTTCAGCTCGAGCCAACTCATCTATTTTTTTTTAACCAGGTTGGATAAATCTATATTATTAATAAGATTTTAAATTAACATTCAGATGAAGTCCACTAAAACAATTCACCAAGACATCCTGAAAATTTGTATAATGAATTCCAAATATGTAACAGAACGTGTATGGATGAGAGAGTTTCCAATTTTAGCCAATGGAAGTGGCTGTACAGTTGAAATGATTCAATTGGAAAACCAAAGTGGAAACAGTTTTGAAGATGAAGTGCTAAATAAAGACATTATTGAACTTAATTAAGTTGAAAAGATGTTTGGGAGCCCTATAAAATATTTTTGTATTATGGGAAAACCTCAGAAAGATCATTAATATACATATAAATTTGTTTTTAGTTTTTATTAAATTTTTCTTCGCATAATTTATAAATCTATTTTTCTTCAAATACGCTCACTACCATCGATATATAGTATAGTACATCGTTGCTCACTACTTTATTATTCATAGTTTCCTTCCTAAACTGACTATTTTTCTTTAAAAATGCAGGATTCCATATCCTACCACGGATAAAATCTGTAAATATGATTTTTTATTTAGAATAAAATCATAGTTGTTTGTATATAAGAAATATTAAAATTAGCTTTTATTCTTGTTATTATGATTCTTCATTTACAATGTAAATTATTATTATTAAATTTAAAAATTATTGTATTTTTTTATATATTTAGTTTCGTCCTACCCTATCCTACTATTCAATATAGCCAATTGTAATATGTTAAATACACATCATTAAAATTGTAAAGAATCAGATCACAAACTAGTGGTAAAGTATTACTGGTTAGTTCCATTTTTTATTTATTTTTAAATATTCATTTCTTTAAATCTACTCTTTTTGATTAAAATTGATTACGTCGACTTGGTGCAGGCAGGTATTGTATTTAAATAAATGCTTTCATCATTCTAAAAGTCACAATGATTTGATTAATATTTCTACTAACTACAGCTAATTTTTAGTATGTAATGAATGGTAGATATTCTTGTTCTATCATATAAAAAAATAAAATTACCACTTTTTCTGTTTCTTTGGCTATGTTTTCCTTATTTAAGTTATTCGAAATTATCTTCTGTGTCTAAAAATCAACAGTTTCCACTTCTTCTACTTGATGATTACGAATGTTGGCGATCATCGTGGCAATCTTTATCTTATCTGCAGCGGCGCGGAAAAGCTACACAGATGTTGTATTTAACCAGATTCTGAGGTTCTTTAACCAAGATGTTCTTCTTTTTCCTGGACCTCGTTTTCCAAATATTTTTCCTTGCAGGATGGCTTGAAGAGCATATCTGGATTCATTTCTCATGTCCGAAGAACTGTAACTTTCGAGATTTGATGGTGGTTAGTACCTCTCGGTTCTTATTCATTCTTCTGAGGCCCTCATTTGTGACTCGGTCAGTCCACGGGATATTAAGCATTCTACGATATAGCCACATCTCAAATGCTTCCAGTTTTCTGCACATATCTTCGTTCAAGGTCCACGATTCAACACCATAAAAAGGACAGAGAAGACGTAGCATCGCAGCATTCTTACTTTTGTATCAAGAGAGAGGTTGTGACTCTTAAACAAGGCCCCCATCCGATTGAAGGTGGATCTAGCTTTTCCGATGCGTGCGTGCTCTAATCTCTTGGTTGTTTGTCCATTCTTCATTTATTATGGTGCCGAGGTAGTTGTAGTGCGTCACTCTTTCTACAGGGGATTGGTTGACGTAGAGTTGACCTTCTGTAAATCCTTTTCTTGCTAATTATCATAAGCTTTGTCTTTCCAACATTTATATTGAGTCCATATTGTTGACTGTAATACGTGATTTTGTTCATAAGAACTTGTAGGTCTTCTAAGTTGTCTGCAAATACTATTGTGTCATCTGCATATCTGATGTTGTTTAGCCGGTAACCATTTAGTAGAATACCTTTTTTAGTTTCGTGCAAAGCTTCGATAAATATTCTTTCAGAGTACAGATTGAAGATTCTTCTTCTTCTTCTTCTTCAGCCTTCATTCATCCATTGTTGGACATAGGCCTCCTCCAATTGTTTCCACGCTTCCCTATCTTTTGCAATTCTCATCCATTGCTTTCCAGCTACAGCTGTTATATCGTCTATCCATCTCTTTTTGGGTCTTCCCACGCTTCTTTTTGTTTCTCGAGGTCTCCAGAATGTCACTTTATGAGACCATCTGTTGGTGTCTTGTCTTGCTACATGTGCTACCCATTGCCATCTTAATGTCGCTATTTTTTCCATGATGTCGGTTACTTTAGTTCTTCGACGTATTTCGGTGTTAGGAATTTTGTCTCTGAGGCTTATATTTAACATGGCCCTCTCCATGTCCCGTTGAGTTACTCTTAATTTTTCTGCCATTTTTCTTGTTATTGCCATAGTTTCCAATCCATAAGTTGCAACTGGTAGTATACAAGTGTCATAGGTTTTTCGTTTTAAGTGTATTGGGATTTTTCTGTCTTTTAAAATGAAGCTCAACTTCCCAAAAGCAGCCCATGATAATTGTGTCCTTCTTTTAATTTCTAGGGTTTGATTTTCCTTTTCGTTTTTAATTGCATGTCCTAAATATATATATTGTTCTACCTTTTCTACATTGATGTTATCTATCGTGATGTTTTCTAGGCTGTTGCTTAATATCTTTGTTTTGTCGAGATTCATTTTTAATCCTATTTGATTCGATTTGTGATTTAAATCTTGTAGCATTGATTTTAGTTCATGGATATCTGTGCTTATTAGTACTATGTCGTCTGCGAAACGCAAATGGTTAAGATATACTCCATCTATTTTTAATCCCTTTTCGACCCAATTTAGTTTTTTGAAGACATTTTCTAATGCCAAAGTAAATAACTTGGGTGAGATGGTGTCACCCTGTCTCACGCCTTTGCCAAGGTCTATTTTCATAGTTTCCAGATCATCATCTATTTTTACGTGAAAAGTAGCATCATCGTATATATTCTTAAGGAGGGCAGCATATCTTGAATCTACTCTGGCGTCGTCCAATGCTGTTAAGAAAGCCCATTTCTCGATACTGTCGAATGCTTTGTGATAATCGACGAATGCCAGATGTAGTGGTATGTTGTACTCTATTGTTTTTTCAATAACTGTCCGGATTGTTTGCAAGTGATCGATAGTGCTAAAACCCTTACGAAAGCCTGCTTGCTCCACCGGTTGGTATGCATCTAGCTTAGCTGTCAATCTATTTGTTATTATTCGGGTTAGTAGTTTGTAAAGGTGTGACAACAAGCTTATTGGTCGGTAGTTTTCTATATTTGCGGCGTCTCCTTTTTTATGGAGTAGAATGACTTCCGCATTTTTCCATGCTTTTGGTATTTGTCCTTCCAATAGGCATTTATTCAGTAATGCTCTCATTGCCTCTTCTAATGCAGTGCCTCCCATTTTTAGCATCTCTGAAGTAATTTTATCTTCTCCTGGTGTTTTCCCATTTTTCATTTGTTTTAGTTTTTTTATTTGTTTTTCATTTGTACAAGATTAGAGGAGACAAAATACAGCCTTGGCTTACTCCACGCATGATTTTCACATAGTCAGTGTCTTCGCCTTCAAATCTGAGATTTGCTGTCTGATTCCAGTAGAAATTTCTAATTATTTTCAAATCTTGGTTGTTAATTTCTGTTTTTTTTTAGTATTTGCATCATCTTGGCGTGCTGTACTCGATCAAACGCTTTCTCGTAATCAACCAGACATGCGTATACGTCGCAGTTGACGTCTCTGCATCGCTGGAATAAGACTTGTACTGAGAACAAAGCCTCTCTGGTACCAACAGCATTTGTGAACCCGAACTGGTTGGGGGAAATTTGACTTTCACACAGCTTGTAGATTTTCTTATAAATTATCTTTAGGAACAATTTTAGGAGATGACTCATGAGGCTTATAATACGGTAATCTTCGCATTTTTTGGCTCCTGGTTTTTTTGGAAGTGCAGTAAACTCAGATTTCAGCCATTCTGTTGGTATTTCTCCAGAGCTGTATATGTTGTTGAATATCTTTCCGATTATTGCTATTGATTCGTTGTCCATTAGTTTGAGTAGTTCTGCTTGTATATTATCAGGACCTGCTGCTTTGCCATCCTTTAACTGTGTTATTGCGGAATAAACTTCCTGCTGTAATATTCTTGGTCCATCATTTACCTCTTCTTCTAGCTCAAAGTTGTTATCTCTTTGGTCAGAATCAGTTATATTTCCTTTCTGCCTTCGTCTTAGTCCCCCTGTGAGTTCTTTAACTTTCCTATGTACATTGTGACTATCGTACTTTGACTGCAGAGTCTCAATTTCTTCGCATTTTTCCCTTGCTTCTTTTTCTTTCGCTTCTCTGATTTTCGTTCTTATTAATATATTTATGGTTTTATATTTGTCTGGGTCATTTTTGGCTTCTCTTCTCTCGTCCATTAGTTTCAGGATCTCATCTGTCATCCATAATTTTTTCTTCATTAATCTATATGTCTTTAAGTGTTTATCCTTTACATTTTGCACTATTTCTGTAATATGTTTGATCGTTTGTTCTTTGTTCGATTCGTCTCTAATTGCAGTCACTTGTTCGTTTAACGTGGCTTGGACTCTCATCCTCGTATCAAGGTCTTTCAGCATACGTTGGTCGTATGATTGTGCTTTCCTTTTCTGCACTGTTTTGAGTTTGACTCGAAATACTCCCACCAGTGGAACGTGGTCTGTCTCCAAGTCTGCTACAGTTTCCACTAATTACATTTAATGTACCTACACTATTTTTTTAAGTCTTGTTCAACCTCTTACTCTTTACTAAATTCAGCATAATCTTTTGTACAAATGATTACTTCTTACTATTTTCTTTTTAAAACAATATCATTGTTTTCTGATTTTATTCCCAAATATACCTTTATTCAAACAAACAACAAAAAATAACATCAATAATAAAACCATTGGTACTACTGAATAATGAATAATGTAAAACTTTTTTGAAGTCAAAGAAACTTTTACATTCAAGATATTCACGAATTTATTGACACAGAAATTGATGAATAAATTCATGAATTTCTTCGTGAATTTATTGTTGGTTTATAGTCCGCATTAAGCAAAAAACAAAGTTATTATCATTTATAAATTACTATAAAAATATGGGTTTTTTATAATTATCTCGGTCAATTATTATTTATGTATTTTAATTTGGTAACTCTGGAAATAAAGTTTTATTTTACAAACAAATAACAAACAAACAAAACAAACTTTTACTTGAAACATTTTTCTCTAGAATGTATGGAAAAACTTTTTATAGGCAAAAAATTAACTTTTTAAGATTGTTTAAAAACAAAACAAAACAAAATCAGCTGTACATCACGGATTTTTCATCAGATACCCCTCATATACCTTTTAGAACTTTCAAATATCAAGATTTTTTCAGCTTTTTTTTCTTCCTTGACTGGGGTATTTGATATAATATTAGATAAGTACTGTGAGATTTTGAGCATATGGCCCTATTCACCTGGAGTAATTTCATGTTATTCCATGATGTTATTTTGTGACATCATACTTAGTTAGGCGGTTTTGGCATTAAAACGCCACGCTTGCGTGCGTCATGCGTTTTGGCGAGTGGGATCTGCTATGAAAGGAAAGGGCAGAGCCTGTTATAATTATATCATCTGATAACTACAGTATTTTCACATCCCGAAATTAAAACAGTAACTTTCGTATCATCGTGTATATTTCTTAATATTTTCTTTAGTCTTTAAGAATAAAGACAAGGAAATAATGATAATCATGTTATCCTCTATACATGGTGAAAACGTTTTTTGTAGACTTTTATCATCATATATTTTGTTTGGTTTACATATTTACATACATATGTTTACATACATATATAGTTTACATTTATGAAAGTACTTTTTGTCCCTTTAATTATTTCGTTTTAAACTACAGAATTATTAGTGAAATATATACACTCAGGTGCAAAAAAATCGATCCATGGGTATTATTTGTTAAAAAAAGAAAACGTTTGAAGATATTAGTTTTAAATCAGGTATATATGTAAAAGTATATGTTAGATTAAAATAATTTTTACATATTCAAAACTTTCTGAAATTAAGAAAAACATTGATAACAAATCAATATCTAGTGTTTCCCCCTCGGGCCCTTATAACAGCCTGTACACGTCTAGGCATTGAGGTAATTAATCTCTGGATATCAAATTGATCCAATTGGTCGCTGTAAGTTCAGCCAAGTTGTTTGGACGGGGTACTCGTGCTCAAAGACGTCTTCCCATCATATCCCATAGATGTTCTATGGGATTGAGATCGGGACTGCAAGCTAGCCAGTTCATACGGACAATTCCCACCTCCTCTATATATTGGTTGACGATTCTAGCACGGTGAGGACGCGCGTTATCGTCCATAAAAATAAAATTTGGTCCAATGAAAGGAGCAAAAGGTACCACACGCTGATCTAAAATACTTGTTATGTATCCTGCAGCAGTCATAGAACCTCTATCTACAATAACTAAATCAGTATGGGCTTCTGAACTGATACCAGCCCAAACCATAACGAAGCCTTCCCGATAACTTATTCTTTCCGCAATATTACATTGAAAATATCGCTCTCCGTGTCTTCTCCAAACCCTTTCTCGGCCATCTGGTGACCTTAGACAAAATCTGGACTCATCTGAGAACAATACATTGCTCCAATCTGCATCACTCCAGTTTTCATGTTCTCTTGCAAAAGCAAGGCGAGCTATGCGATGTTTTATGGATAGTATTGGAGAAGGGCTGGCCTTCTGGATAATAAATTACCTTCTACAAGTCGTCGACGAACTGTCCATCTGCTTACATCAACATTTCTCACTTTGCTTAGACGATTTGCCAGTTCAACTGAAGTTAGATGCCGATTTCTCAAACATGATGAGACCAGAAATCGATCATCTCTTTCGGATGTTACCCTGCTACGACCTGATCCTGGTCTTCTTGTGAAATTACCGGTGTCGCTAAAACGCCGAACTGCTCTTTGAACCGAAGATCGACTAACACCCAACATTTCAGCTGCATAATATTGGCTACGACCATCTTGAACTAAAGTCACCGCTCTTGCAGCATCTGTCGGAGTTAGAGACATTTAGGAAGGATAATTAAATAAAAAATATAACACGTTTTGAAAATAAAATCACTACACTAGTATGGTTGTTGAATTAAAAACAACATTCAATAAATATCTACTTGCTTCAGACCCTTTTTGACAAAAACCTGAAATACCAATTTGTTTTAAGAAATATAAAAAGCAATATTAAAAATATTATTTTATTTCTCGTATACAAGGGTATACCTAAATTTACATACGTAATTTAATGTCTCTAAAATTATACAACTTCAAATAAATAAGAAATAAGGAATCGATTGATTTTTTTGCACCTGAGTGTATTAACTCAGTTCACTGTCGCAGCAATACGTAAAAAGGAGTAATACATAAAATAATTGAAGTAAAAATATGAATGTTTTCACGATAGTCTATATAGTAGAGAATGTGTCGTTTATCGTTTAACATAAAACTTTTACATGCTAATTTTATGAACTGCAAGGGCAAACGTGCAGCAAATGCATAGGCGTTCATTTATTAAGTTTCACAAGGTTAACACAATATTTTATTGACCTAAAAGTTATTGTGACACTTTAGCACCTGCAATAAATAATATTTTATACTAGATTTTCTTAAATGGTTAATTAATGAAATTACGTATACACAATGGGAAATAAAGATTATTTCGATTGTTTATATTGCGAAGTACCTTTTAGCTTATATTTTTCTCGACTATTTAAAAATCTAATTAATTTTTTGAAGTATATTTGCAGCTTGTGATATCATGACCTTACGATATTCTTCGATATTTTTCAATTTCTTTTGTTTTCATTCATTTTCGCACATTCCGACAAATGTTGGCTATGTGGATGAGACAATGTGGCACGTGCTTTTGTGGGGATCTGCCTCTACTTCCTCTACCTCCGATCTTCACTATATGGCTTTTCGAAACCATCTCTTTAAAACTAACCCGAAATAGCCTATTATTTATTCTGTTACTTACGTTATTTTTCTCCCTGAGAGTCCAGCACTCGACAGCATACAAGAAAACTTGGAAACCAAGGGATTATCGTTAATTTTTACTGATTGCTTAGTCACATATATTGAACAAAATGGGGCTCGGTATACAGCCTTGTCCAACACTCTTAATAATCTTAAAACTTTCAGCAGTTCTCCATTTAAATTAATGCTGGCATAGGTGGTTTAAGGACCCGATGAAAGGAATACCAAACGTAGCTTCGCTTCCTCCAGGGATATTTTAGTTATTGCTCTGGAAAGCTCAGAGTCTTCTAACATTATTGCCATAAATTGGTCGCATTGCTCCTATAGTGATCCTTTCCCAAGTTAATATGCTCCTTTTCTAACTTGGCTGCACCGTACTGAAGACGACCAATAGTCAGAAATACATATATACGGTTGCCTTCCATCTTATACACATATTTTATTATATCTTTTTTTCCTTTGTTGCGAGCTATGTCGATACCTTCTACCTTTATATTACTATTAACTCGCATTATCCTTTTTCTTGTTGTTTTTTTAAATTACATGTACAATATCCACATGTTCTTTTGCTGTTCTATGTTTGTATCAAATTAAAAACTATATTTAGTTTCAATTAATTGTTTATACAATTTAACCATTTAATGTCCAATATCTTAAGCTTCTTTAATATTATAACATTGACTGCTACATGTCTTTTTGAGGTAACACTTGTATATTAACTTTTCTATGGATGTTGGTTTTTCATGATGTTCTTTTTAGATGAACTGATGATGCTTTCTGATTAGAGAGCGAAACGTCTTTAAATAGATAGATGAAGTAGCCAACTTCTTTGTCTTTTTTCTCCACCTTTTGACCGAAAAACCCACCACTCTTTGAGTGTTCCTTAATATATATATATATATATATATATATATATATATATATATATATATATATATATATATATATATATATTATAACGTTTCAAACAACAAGAAAAAGGTTAATGTGAGTTAATAGTAAAATAAAGGTAGAAGGTATCGACATAGTGGTCGAGTGTTGGACTCTCAGGGAGAAAAATAACGTAACAGAATAAATAATATTCTATTTCGGGTTAGTTTTGAAGAGATGGTCTCGAAAAGCCTTATAGTGAAGATCGAAGGTAAAGGAAGTAGAGGCAGATCCCCACAAAAGCACGTGCCACATTGTCTCATCCACAAGGTGAACAACCAACATTTGTCGGAATATGCGAAAATTAATGAAAACAAACGAAATTGAACAATATCGAAGAATATCACAAGCTGCAAATATACTTCAAAAAATTAATTAGATTTTTTAATAGTCGTGGAATATAAGCTGAAAGGTACTTCGCAATATAAACAATCGAAATAATCTTTATTTCCCATTGCGTAATTTCATTTATTAACCATTTAAGAAAATCTACTATAAAATATTATTTTTATTGCAGGTGCTAAAGTGTCACAATAACTATTAGGTCAACAAAATATTGAATTAACCTTGTGAAACTTAATAAATGAACGCCTATGCATTTGCTGCAAGTTTGCCCTTGCAGTTCATAAAATTAGCATGTAAAAGTTTTATGTTAATCGACACATTCTCTACTATTCGCTCCGTGCGTGACCATGGTAGGGGTACCTTGAAACGATGCCAGCGTGCGTAGCGGCGAAATATGACACAATTGGAGTCTTTATACGCATAAATTTTATCAAAAATGTGTGCAAATATATATTGCGTATTTAATTGTGCTAATAATAGCAAAAATAGCAAGTGTAGTTTTTATAGGTTTCCAAAGATTACATATAAATTAGAGAAAAGAAAAAGATGGATCCGTGCGATTAATATGAAAAAGTAAATATCACATAACATCATTTTTATGCAATTAAAATAGGAAATATTTAAATAATTTACCTTAAATGATATTTTATAAGGCTTCAAGCTAACTGCAGAGTGCCTGATGACTTTAGCTTTTATATCATAACTTTTACTATTACTGTTTTTAATTATATGCTCTTTCACGTGAAAAACTTGATTTGCCAGTACTAGATTTTTAACTTTTCTTTTCCGTTTGGGCTTAAAAAGATATATTATGATGAATTTTGAGAAACCCAGTTTTTAATACTACATTTATTTTGTACATAAACTGAAAAAATATAGTTAAAAAGTAAATTATTAATAATTGTCAATTTCGCCTGTATTTAACAACGTCAAACATATGTCATTAATGTCATATGTTTAACCTGAAAATTGGTAGACTCCCAAACTGTCAGATGAAGGCGGTAGGTGTCGCGTCAGTCACGCACAGAGCGAATAGACTATCGTTAAAACATTCATAGTTTTATTTCAATTCTTTTATGCATTATTCCTTTTTACGTATTGCTAGCGACAGTGAACTGCGTAAATATATCTTTCACTAATAATAATTCTCTAGTTTAAAACGAAATAATTAAGAGACAAAATAGTACTTTCATAAATGTAAACCACATTATGAAAGTATGTTAACATAATTATGTATGTAAATCTGTAAACCAAACAAAATATACGATGATAAAAGTCTACAAAAAACGTTTTCACCATGTATAGAGGATAACATGATTATCATTATTTCCTGGTCTTTATTCTTAAAGACTAAAGAAAATATTAAGAAATATACACGATGATACGAAAGTTATTGTTTTAATTTTTAATGTCAAAATCCCCCAACTTAAGTATGATATGTCACAAAATAGCATGGAATTACTCAAGGTGAATAGGGCGATATGCCCAGAATCTCACAGTGCTTATCTAATATTATATCAATTACCCCAGTCAAGGAAGAAAAAAAGCTGAAAAAATGTTATACAGATATTTGAAAGTTCTAAAAGGTACTACTTTTTCATTTTTTTTAAACTTACCGCTTTACTGCACTAGCGGTTGGTAAATCGCCTTGTTGTTTGTTATGTTTTGACATCAAGGACACTGTCTTTTCACGTGATAGCTAAGAGTGGATCTCTAATGGGCTCCCATTTGCCGGATGCCTCCTGAACGTATTGGAAGCTTTTTGTGGTAACTTTATTACATCTTTTATAATATTAATATAATTATTAACTCTTAATCATATCGATTCAATAATGTTACCTAAAGTAAAAATAAAATTAAACTAATATCATACTGTTGGAAGTGTGATCATATGATCTTGTTAGTTCTCGGCAAATACTTATTTTTTACATAAGTTTTTTACATATTTTTTTTAAATTACATGTACAATAAACACATGGTCTTTTGCTGTTGTACGTTTGTATCGAATTGTAAGCTATATTTAGTTTCAATTAATTGTTTATACAATTTAACCATTTAATGTTCATATCTTAAGCTTCTTTACATATTATAATATTGACTGCTACATGTCTTTTTGAGGTAACACTTGTATATTAACTTTTCTATGGATGTTGGTTTTTCATGATGTTCTTTGTAGATGAACTGTTGATGCTTTCTGATTAGAGAGCAAATTTCTTTAAATAAATAGATGAAGTAGCCAACTTCCTTGTCTTTTTTCTCCACCTTTTGACCGAAAAACCCACCCCCATATATATATATATATATATATATATATATATATATATATATATATATATATATAATATTTAATATATAAATATATTAAACGCTACTTACCTACGCCTTTGAAATTGTTCCGCCCAGTTTTAAGTCTGATAAATTGTAATTATACAAATAGGTTAAAAAATTTCAATGCCAACTTACATTTCTTTGTATTACTATCAAAAGTTTACATATTTGTGTAGATAGTAGAACGCCGATAAAGATTTATTACAGTTTAAGAATTAATGGAATGCCATCTAAGTTACTTATTGTACTGTACCTTATTGTAAATTGAATCGTTTTTCCGCAATTGTAAGTATCTCTGTCAAGTTAATAAAATATAATTCTGAAACTATTTTCAATTACAATTGTGATTTATTTCCATCGTACATAGAAAATAAAATGAAATGTTCTGATAGCCAAACAAGCTCTTGACTCTGAGTGAATTTAACCTAGTAGTATAAAATCCTAATGATCTGCGACTTAGAAACAAAAATACACTAGTATACCCGATCGACCTATGGATGAACAGTCTATCTTCGGTTCTAGCACTATCCGATGAGTTCTCGATTAAGACGAAGCATGTCATGACAGTCATAATAACACGAAAGATAGAAATTAGTTAGACAATAAAGCTAAGATTAAATTAACATCAATCTCACTTGGTTTCCGGTTTGACCCAGGTCGAATTTCAGTATACCGAGCTTTCGACCTCCTTTCTGAAGTATTTATCAGGGTTTCCCGGGTCTCACCGTCAATTTAGATACAATATTGTAGCGAGATTAAATAAAACGAGCGGTTCGAATTTATATACATATATTTATTTATAACTTTACAGTTCGGTAGTATCTTAACAACTCCCTCTACTTCTAACATTGTTACCTATATATACTACAGTTACTAGGTTCGAGAATATTCTGGCGTTGTCCCACCTCTAATTCGCCTACGTGACCGGTTATTCTCTCTCGCACTCGATACGCCGCGAGTCTTCGAGAAGAGTATTAGAGATGCAATGCAACCGTTACCTGGGCCATGCCGAGAGCATGTTCGTAACAATATGTAGTTCACTAGTATACTAGAGGGTTGTCAGTCAAAATTTGGACAATAAAAGAAAGAATACTTGCTACTTCATTCTTTATTAAAGAAGACGTTTCATATATGAATCCATACACATCATCAATTCATCTAAAATCAGTTAATTGATAATACATCCATACAAAAACTTTCTAAAAGTTTTACCGTATAAAGATATGCAGTTATAAAAAGATGAAAGTTGAAGCAAAAGTTTAACGTATGGACCATGAACATTAAACTGTTTTTTTTTATATGAAAAAACAGAACTAAATCAGTTTTTATGTAAATAATGCAAAGAACAGAAGTATATAAAAAATTTAGTAAACGAACAGGGTAATTTATAACTTCAAAACTAACAAACAGAATTCCAAAAGCACTGATATTGATTTTTATTTAACCATTAATACGTTTTATATTTAACTTTTGGTAGCATTATTTGGCCACGTTGTTTCAAATTAAGCATAAGAGAGTTTTTTTCCACTAAATCATCAAGCTAACAGTTCAAAGGTCTGAAAAGAAAGAGAAAGGGATACGGCATCTGACCTTCATCAGTATAGATAAAATAGAAGAATTGGTAAAAGAATAGGTAAAATAAAATTGGAAAAAGATAACTACAGCAACAATGCAACCGTTTTGTGACTTTAATAATAAAATACTCTGCTTTTCAGAGTAGAAACTAATACCGGAGATAGCTAGAGACACTTTAGAAAAAAAAAGTAGCTCCCATTAACATTTACTACAAGTGGAAAGGAGTCGAGTAACAGTAAAATGCTGAGACGAGCGTCACGGAACTAGCGCCACAAGATTGCGTCGTCACGGGTAGCGTCATAGAATAGCGGTTTTTGACGTCGATTCACTACTCTCGATCAATTCGTTTCTATACCATATTCGCCTAACAGAAAAGTAGAATAAACAAACTAGGGACGCGTGATATATTCATTCCAAGTATCTAGAGATGCTGAAGAGGTATCTACTTGTTACAAAATCACTTATACTGTAACTGATTATATACAAAAGCGTATCAAAAGTAACAAGTAGAAACTCACAAGTAACGACAATCTACACCTCTAGACAAAGACGCATAATTTGCAGTTTTAACAGATATGGATTCAGTAATCCTTACGAATCATATTTATGTCTGTTGAATTATATAAATATAATTTTTACTTTTAATAGCTCTATATATGTGTGTTGGTATATTTATAGTGTTGGTTTATAATTATAGTGTTATTTAAATAAACTTAGAACTGTGAACATTTTTAAGGTGTTTGCTGTTTTCTCTCAACTGAAGTAAGTAAATTTAATTTTATTTTGACTGTATTATAATAATTATTATGATGATAAAAGGGTTGCAAGTGTGAGTCCATAATTGAACAAATATATTAAAAAGGTCAATACTCACAATCTAATATTTACTTTCAAAGTTTTACAGAAGCGATCGGTTTCGAGGCTTACAATATTTGCCTTATCCTCAGGCCCAGCAAAGAGTTTGTTTTGTTAAAAAACAATAATAATATAGATATCGCCAATAAGAAGTTTTCCGCTTACATCCAGGGTACTGTCTGTCTTCATCTTTTCCTTTTGACACTATCATTGTAGTGAGGTGATATGTTGATCATTATATATGTATGTAAATAAAAGGTCTTACAAAATAAAGACCTTTAGGTCTTAACCTTGTAAGAACCTGTGACAAAAACAACAAAAAACAAAAAAAGGACATCCTACTGCATAATATGTGATTTTCCATCTTCCACAAGTTTTTAAACTATATACAGTCCGGATGTGGATTCATTTCGCATAATGTGTCCAAAGTACTGTAACTTTAGAGATTTGATGGTGGTCAGTACCTCTCGGTTCTTCTTCATTCTTCTGAGGACCTCCTCATTGGTGACTCGGTCAGTCCACGGGATTTTAAGTATTCTCCGATATAGCCACATCTCAAATGCTTCCAATTTTCTGCACTTATCTTCGTTCAAGGTCCGCGATTCAACACCATAAAAAGAACAGAGAAGACGTAGGTAGCATCGCAGCATTCTTACTTTTATACCAAGAGAGAGGTTGTGGCTCTTGAGGAAGGCCCCCATCCGGTTGAAGGTGGATCTAGCTTTTGATGTGGAAATGAGTAGCAATGATAAATAAAAGATACGAAATAATTCGAACTTACATAAACAAAATGGAATATTTTAAAAATGAAAAACTGTAACCCATTTTACGCATTGTACCTATCTACTTTTCCAGTACTTATTTTTCGTAATTCGATATTACTTATATGTAATAGTAAAAAGTTTTTTTCATCATTTTCAAAGAAAAACTTTCGTTTTACATCCGCAAAGTATGTTCGTTTGTGCGTTGTCGCCTATGCAATACTTTGGGGACGATCTATCGATGGATTCATATATAGTTTTGTCTCCTGAATCAAAATCTGAAAGCGGCATTTTGATATCTCGAACCATCTTCGACATAACCGGCAAGTCAAAAATAGTGATGTCACAATTCTTCTAAATATACATTCGTTTCTGCTGACACAAATAAATGTTAAATCGATATCGAAACGTCGACTTAATAAATTTTATTTATTAATGTTAATGTAATGTTAAATGTATAAGTCTATCTACCCTATAATTATGTATAAGTATAATGTATACACAATACAATGTATACACAAGAAGAGGTCTCTTGTTATATCATTAATGATAATATTATTACTTATTTCCAAATATTGGATTTAAAGCGTAAAATGTATAAAAACAACTTTCTATTTTTTGCCTTTTGATTAATACCACAATTAACTAATGATGTGTGAATGATAGTTTACAAAAATATTATTTAAGTATACTTCTTTGAAAGATTAATCATTGATTACTATTATTTTAACAGTAATCCTAAAAATTATAAATTAATTCATTTCAAATTCAGATGGTATAGGCTGCTAGAATCTTAATACAACCCTGTACAATTATATAAACATCGGGTTTGGCGTGTTATGTGCATGCATTTGTTGACCGCTACTTTTCTGTTATATGAATTTACTATAGTCATCACATATTTACTCTCCTCATCCTCCTAAGTGCCTTCTTTGTTGAGGTTGGCGATCAATATAGCAAATTTCTCTCTGTTCTGGGCTTGATGAAATAATTCATTTCCTCTTGTGTGGGTCCAATCTCTGATGTTTCGTAGCCAAGATTTTTCTTTCGTCCTATGCCCCTTTTACCTTCAATCTTGCCTTCGAATATTACCTGGAGCTGCTCAAATTCCCTATGGCGCATTATGTGTCCTAGATATGACGTCTTTCTAATTTTGATAGTATTGACCAGATGAGGGCGTGTGTTTAGTGCTCTCAGTACTTCTTCATTCGTAGTTCTGCTGGTCCAGCTTATTCTTAGCATTCGGCGGTACATCCACATTTCAAATGAATTTAATTTGTTGAATTTAACATATTTACTCTAAGCAGGTTTAAATTAAAAAATGCATGAAAAAACTAACAAAATATGCCCATTAAATGAGAAGAAAAAATTAAAAGAATATCTGTCACTAAAAGATTCAATTCATAACGATTGTCAAGATTTAATAAAAATCTTAAATCTCATTCGATTAATAACAACATTAAATCTGATTCTCGTTTTAAAATATTTACATATAAATACAATTTTTATTTTTAAAGTTTATATATAATTAAATTTACTATCGAATGGTATTTATTTATATTTTATTATTAATATTTGGTCTAAATTTGACAGGTTTGTCATAACTTCACAACATATGCTTTGATAATACAGGTGGCGTTAGGAACAAACGTAAATAAGAAAATTACTTTATTTAATTTTAAATATATTATTTATATTTGAAAAATACAGAAAACATAGTATGATGCTCGGCGCTAGTCTACAGTACCGCCTTAGTATAACATTTTCATATTTATACAGTCACAGCGGAAGAGTCCATTTGTGTACCTGAAAAGGGGATGTCCGTTAGGTGTTCAAAATGTCAAAACTGATCATAATTTGTTATTTTGATTTTTTAAATGTTTCATATTTGTTTTTTAATTTAAAAATACAGAAATATAGTACGAAGCTTCACGCTAGTCTACGGTACCGCTTACTGTGCCACTGTTTTTTTTTTCATCCTTTCTTGTGCGATCTACACCATATAAATATTATTAATGACACTTATGTGGATCATACAATGAGTCGGAAAATAAGAGTTGGTGTACCTATTATAATGAGAGACATCCTGGAAAACATTTACGTCAGAAGCATGTTTTATAGCTATTTAGAAAATTTGCAGAAATTGTTGTAAATCATTATGAATAATAATTTTCATTCATATAAATAATTGCAACTATTCCATCAACTAGATAATGGTTGATTTTGATATATTATAATGATTTATTGTACAAGTAAATAATTTTGTTAATTACCGAGTAAACAATGTAATAATGGTAACCAATGACAGCTATTTTTTGAAGCGCGTAGATCTTTATGAAGACTACTACTTTTTTAATACAGTCGATGAAATTGTAGTGATTAAGAAAAAAAATCTCTGCATTTATCAAGAAGGTCACTCACAATGACCTCAAATTTGGCCGCAATTCTGGGAGATTCGATAATCACTTCAATTTCCAAAGACAATAATTTAAATGGCAAACTGTACATGTTTTACAAAGACAAAAAATTTAAATGTTGCACAAAGGATTAAAAAATTGATATTTGTCCATGCGAAAATATAATAATTTTGAATTAGACCATTTTTTTAAACACATTACGTAACGTACTTTATGGAATTATAATCGGATTATTTGGGCGGCCTCAGAAATGTTTTAAAATTCGAAACAATTTTTTGGCTTATAAACAAATAAAATATCTCAGTTACTATTAGCTTACAATTTAAAAACGGCGTTGAAAAAGACTCGGTAACACGCTTTTTTTAAAAGTTGAAATACGAATAGTGGTTCCTGAGATACAACTGGTCAAAGCTGACCGACATTTGCGACGAAGTTCTAAACAATAGGATGATAATCTTTAAACCATTGCCTTTTACTTTCGGAGGTCTTTCTCGATAAAAATTTTTATTTCTTCAAGATATTTGTTACATATATTATACATAATAATCAAAACCATCGGTATTGCACGTTAAACATACCAAAAAAAATTCAAACTTCAAAGTCGGTATACGCAAACAAATATTATCTTGGCTTCCAATGAAACTCTTTTTTTTTAATACGACGTAACTTGGATATATACATCTAAAAATGCATTACTAAATCCCAACGATGCTTTAATTTTCATATAAATAAATTTATTAATTTATACGCCAGTCGTCAGAGACGAAAATTTCACTAAACCTCCAAAAATCATACGAAGAAGCTAAACTTTGCTGAGATTGTCAATTTTGGGACCCTAAAAAATGTGCTACTCCTACCCCCGGCTTCTTCCTAAAACCACCCCCTCGTAGGAGAGAAAAACGGAAGAAATCGATTAACCAAGGATCTGTACGCCGTAAAAAATATCTCAAATAAAAAATGTAGTACCGTAAAACGGGGTTACTTTGCACCATAGTTTTTAGTTTCATTTTCTTAGAGTGTATATAACGTTACTCGAAAGAAGATCTGAACTTTTTATTATAAATATCTATTCAACAGGTCGTAATATAGCTCTCATTATAGCTGTTTCTTAGTTATATTGCATAATTAAGAGATTATCATAATTTTATTAGTGGTGCAAAGTATACCCTAGAAGAGTCATACTTTGCACCACTTGATATCTTAATAATATTTGGCTACGAAATGCTTGCTGGTGCATAGTAATCCTATCTGATTTTATTTAAATACAAAAAAAATGTTGGTCGGCCCCGTTTTTTAAATAACATTTATGAAAGAAGTCTAACGAGAAAGAACATTGCTACATTTTAAAATTATATTATATTAAAATTTTAAAAAATGAACAAACTTTATTATAAGTACAATAGTGAAAATACAAAGTTTTAATCTAATCCCACCACAATTTGTCGCATTCTGGAACAATGTAAAATCCTCGTCTGGAAATTTTCTTGGGAGGATTTATGGCGCCAATTACATTGTCCCACGAATACCATGCGTCGAGTCTTTCTGGCCATTTCCAAAACTTTTACGATTTTGACATGGCTTGATCATCGCTCCGTCATTTTCTATTGCTGTTATGACCCCAGGGTAAACATGATCTTCATAGACAAATAAAACGTACTCACCAATATTTTTTTTAACGTTCCGAGAACCTGAGGCGAGTTTTTCATTAAATTCGCTTTCTTCTCCCATCTCTTGCAGCTCATTTATTTCATCATCTGATGAATCCTTGCCTAGTGGAAAGTGGTCGTCTAAAGCAATATCGTTCTCTGAATCATCTACGACTTCTGGCGTATCAACAGCTTAATGAAGTGTGGAAGTAGATGCTTCAGTTAGATCTTGTAAACTAATTTCAGAATGGGCAATACTTTGTCCTGCTGGAACATTTATTTTCTTTTTCTTCCCACGTGTCTTAAACTGGGTGGCTTCCCTGTTTAAGAGTTTAAGTGGTTTATCTTCTAAATATCGAATGAAAGTGTTTTCGATATCTGACGAACTTGATTTATTATTATTTGTTGTATGACTATAAGTTATTACACTAGATTGCTGAGTTGTTTTTAACCGCTCCAAGAGCTGTGTTATATCACAAGGAACGATACCACATTTCCTAAATCCCGACTTTAATATCTCATCGCTATTATTTTGTATTTTTTCGATTAATGATCGTCAAAGCGTTGGAAAATGCTGTTTCTCAAGTACATTTGATCTACTCCCCACATGAGTTTCCTTATATTCAGATAAAATTTCCCTCCAGGCCTTTTTCATTGGGGCAAATAATGCACCATCTAGCGGTTGTGTAACGTCGGTGCTATTCGGAGGCAAACATATAAAATGAATGTCGTGTTTTCGACACAAATCCAGAACTTCAACATTAATATGAGAAGACAAATTAATTATGACATTAATATGAGAAGAAGAAGACCTAAAACCACCTTCTTTCCCTGAATTTTTTTAAACCTGGGCAATAGAATAGTGTTAAACCAATTTGCAAATGTCTGTGATTCGAACCAACCAGATGCAGTATTTGCATAACGCGTACCAGCGGGGCCATTTTCAGTCCAGGTGTCCCACAAATGCTTGGATTTGTACACCACATAAGAAGGTAGTAGCTCACCAGTTGCATTTCCACACATCATAAGAGAAATGCTACTTTTTGAAGAGTTACAAATTCGTTCAGGATATTTAACCCCACGTTTAGATAATACTTTTTTTTGTCCGGGATCATCTGTTAAGTTCGTCTCGTCATAATTAAAAATAGCATATGGTTCCACACCAGTTAATGTTTGTTTTAAATTTTGTATGTATTCAGCCATTTGGTCTGCATTGAGTGCTGCTCTACTTCTTTTTATGTTTGAGGCTATCCTTGCAGTAAGGTCCTTATTACGACTTGAAAATGATTTGACCCAATCCATACCAGGAGTATTATCCTTAAAGCGAGTTATTTTTTTTCCTTGGCGATTTAAATGAGTCTTGATTATTTGTCGTAACGCCATTCCAGTAACAGGAAATCCAGCATCACTAAGGCTATGAATGAATGCATTGTACGAAGCACCTTCCTCTTCATAAGAGAATATTGATGGGTATCCAGGTTTTCCAGCGGGTACTTCTTTTAATTTGTAAAAAATAGTTCTCCTTGGAATGTTAAAAGATTCAGCGGCAACTCTTGTACTCATGTCATCTTTTATTGCTGACAGACATGCTTTTAAATCTTCTTCTGAGTAGTCTGCATATTTGCGAGATCCCAGTTTCCTTTTATAACGTCTGGGCATTTCCTAAAAACCATTTTCCAATTATTAACCTTTTACTCTTGGGGATACTTTGCACCACTTGCAAATTGGCGGTGCAAAGTATACCCAATTTCACGTGTTAAGTGCACATGTAAACAATGTTTTTTTTTTTTTCGTTATTGATATCCTGGTTTAAAACCGTTATTTTAACAACTAAAAATCTAAAAATTTTTGTCCGCTGAAACTGTCTGCACGGTAGGATTTTGCAAAGTTAGAAAATAATAGATTTTCGAGGTTAATATTCTAACCGTTGCGTTGCTGATAGATAACTGGCGTCCGCAGAGACAATCGCGCACGTCTTACTCACGTATTGCGATGTTGCCTATGTGCTCTAGAGGTAGTACAAATATATAAACAAAATTGAGCGTAGGTTTACAGAAAATATACTTTTACACGTTTGGTGCAAAGTTACCCTGCCCAGTGCAAAGTAACCCCGTTTTACGGTATAGATAATTTTGAACAAAATTGTTTATTAGCACTTTTTTTGTAAGATATGTCACGGAAAATACTTCTACGAAGACGATATTGGGTGAAATTTGTAGCTAAAGTTGTGTAGTTTAGAAAAACGTACTCCTGTAATCGAAGAGAAGCAGTTTTAAAGTTTAAATTCTGCATTTTTAGGCATATTTTATATGCCTCTCATTTGTTCCATAAATCAATTTCAGGCCATAGATTTTGAAGATTAAATTTTAACAATAAAAATTCCATAGTGAATTCTAAAAAATTTCAAAAACGCGCAACGTTTATTTGTTTAACACTTTTATAGAAACAAACAAAATACAAAAATTGCATAAAAAAGCTAGGCTTTTCACCTTTAAAACGTTTTTTGAGTTTTACCGATAGAACGTTCTGATCAAAACATATCTTAGTTTTACCGTCGAATTGATACATTTTTTTTTTAAATTGCTTTCGCGCGTGTAGCTGTAACTCGCGTGTAGCTGAAACTCGCGGATA
This sequence comes from Diabrotica undecimpunctata, assembly GCF_040954645.1. Classification (NCBI taxonomy): domain Eukaryota; kingdom Metazoa; phylum Arthropoda; class Insecta; order Coleoptera; family Chrysomelidae; genus Diabrotica; species Diabrotica undecimpunctata. Next base: position 143,409,441 of record NC_092805.1, on the reverse strand, counting down.
GCTTTAAGCTTAGTTTCTTAGAGAACGGTGTATTTTACAAAAAGTGCTAATAAACAATTTTGTTCAAGATTATCTCAGCTACATTTTTCATTTGAAATATTTTTTTCTACAATGTACAGATTCTTATTAAATCGATTTTTCTGTTTTTCTTTCCTACGAGGGATGGTGGTTTTAGAGGGAAGTCTGGGGTAGAAGTAGTAAACCTTTTGTATATTTTTGGAGTCAAAAAATTAACATTTTCAGCACAGTTCAATTTGTTTGTATAATTTTTAAATTTTTCGAAGTTCAGTGGCATTTTCGTCTCTGGCGACTGGCGTATAAATAAATAAATTTATTTATAACAAAACTAAAGCATCTCTGGGATTTGGTAATGCGTTTTTAGGTGATTTAATTCAAGTTACATCAGATTAAAAATGAATGAAGAAAATCACTTCATTGGAAGCCGAGAAAATATATTTTTTCACGTCTACCGATTTTGATCTTTGAAAGGCACTACAAATATCTTTTACTTGACTTGACTTTTTGGTGATGCAGATACCGTAAACACCCATCAAAATAAACCGCCCCAAGATGGGTGGGCCACGTTATGCGGATGGATGAAAGTGATTTTTCTCAAATAACCATACTACCTAAGAAGGGAACGATCTAAACTATAAAGAAAGATGGAAGAATATTTTGAGGCAGGCCAGTGCTCACGAAGGGCTCTAGTGCCAACTGATGATAATGATGACAAATTTAAACTAAATTATTTAACAACTTAACATTATTTGGACATATTCAGTAAAATTTTTTTGAAATGCAGCGCAGAAAATAAAATTAATTATAAGAATTAAGTGTATCGAAAATTTGCAAAAATCGTTTATTTTTATCTTAGTTTATATCGGTTGGAAAATAAATGATAAGGATTATTAGATTACGTTAATTTAATGACACTTTATATAGTCGTGTAACTAGTAAAAGTTTTATTAGTTTGACATGTTTATTTTAATTTAATTTATGACTTTTTTTTAATTTAATTTAATTCATGACAAATTTTATTAGTTAGACATGTTTACTTTAATTTAATATATTCAGTTATGGAGTTATATAGAATGCCAATACACATTTTGTTTTAATTTTAAAATCTAAAAGCTTCATAGTGTCTATTGTTGCTGTCCGTTCTTTAGACTTACTCTTACTCTCTTACTCTTACTCTTACTCTCGCACTACATTTCTTTATCCAAGTCGCCTTTCCCCATTCAGATAACGTCACTTATAAGCTATAAGTTATAAGTAATAAGACAAGTAAACTTGTTTTTAAAAAAATATTATTTAATTTATAGAACTCTAAAGTACGTAAAGATCGCGTGAATTAAAAATACAATACTAACGATTCTGCTACGAAGTTTATGACAGACTTACTTTTAAAATATTAACAAAGAAGTTGAAACAAAAGCTATAATTACAAAATTCAAAATAATCTACAAAGTCCAATAAACTGTTATTATAACGTCTACGTTTAATCTGTTAAACTTTGGTATTACTGTATCTGTATCTTATCTCGTCTCATTTTTAGTGAATTCAGCAGCAGTTCAGGTATGCTGAGGTCACCAAGTTAACGAACTGTAGACTATTTGTATAACAAGAATCTGTATGTCAGCACTGTTAAAATAAGAGTTCTGCTTTTTTACTTTGTTTACTTTAGCCCAAAGTAGAACTTGTTTGCTAGAATTAAGTACCCTCCGTTTTATTTCTTCTGTGATACGAGTTCTAGAATTTTCGACGGTATATTTGTGATCAATATTTCTGACTCTGCTATTCAATGTTGATAGCGTCATTCTCTTAATTATTTATTTGCTTTCTTACTATTTATTTCAGTATTTTTTAAAGTAATAAACACAACTTCAATAATTTACCTTGGCCGTACATTCATTGGTCACATAAATTGATTATTAAATTACTAAATGGAAGAATTTCTAAAAACATGGAGGTGGGAAAACCGACATGTTTCATTATCTTGATAACAGGAGATAAACCAGAAATAAAGAAAACTATGATATAGCTTTCTTAAAAATAAAAGCACAAAAACTGCCAAAGAAACATCAATATCGGCAAAAGAGTGCTCAAGCAAGCGAGGCGTCATCTCGGTACGACCCAACTAGCCTCACACACCGCCTAAATCAAAATGCTGTGCTGTTCTAAAACTCTCCGAAGTGTCCGAAGCGACACGGATATGGCTTTTGCCGCCCTTTGCCGGTGAGAAATTTACTTCAAACGCAATTTTCTTGATAAAATTTTTATGATATACACAGTAGACAAAAAAATGCTACATTGTAATTAAACGCTTTTATATTGAAACTTTTTTTTGAAAATTCTCTTTGTTACAGGTAGAGGTGAACAGGGCAAAGCAGAACACCTGTATAGTAACGAAACTGACCAATATGATGCACTATATAAAGTAAATGGATTCAATGCGTTACTTAGTGATAAAATTGCATTAGATAGAGCCATACCTGATATCAGACATCCAGGGTAAGAATAACATTATTTTACGAAGAGCCGTAGGTATGATTACGAAAAGCCGTAGTCATTAAAACAATCTATTAAATTTGATTAAGTCTTCTATGTAAGTACAGAAAGAGTTGAGATTGGTATTACCCCATATTATAGTTAAAACATATGTCTTATTTAACTATTAGTGGATAATTTGTAGTGAGTAATTTGACGATGAGGAAAACTGATCCCGAGTCTGTTAATAGATACTTCTTTTTATTAAATTTGAATTTTCCAAAGTTTAACTGCAACTCCCTATGTCATTCTACATTTGAAATTAGTGAGAGTTTGTGATACTTAAGCCACTCATCTGTTTCAATTAAGTCCTTATCAGTTTTTAATTTTCTGTGATCCTTATTGGCACACTTGAGACCAGTATCATCACCAAAGATAAAATATGGATTTTACTGATATACCTCCTGTAATTAAGTCAGTAGTAGCAGACTCTGTGCGTGTATTAGGTCTAAAACCTTATTGCATGTTAAACCAGTAGCTGGATGAATCAAAGAATTGTACACTTTGGTTATTTTTCATATTCTTCCAAATTTTTTGACATGGCTGTTAAAAGATAAACAAGTACTGTCATAAAGTGTTAGTTCTAATAAAAATTCTTTTAGTCTACATGTTTGCTAATCTCGTCATAACTTGATATAAAATTAATGACACTAGTCGGCTTATAGCCACTGTTTGACTGACGTTTCACGTCAAATTTTATATGAATCTTTAAACTTTCTGGACTTAGATTTATGTATATCGGTTCGATATAAAGGATATGGCTATCAGCGGCATGTTTCTGTATATCAATTCATTTTAGTCACGCTGAAACCTTAAAAATTCCCCAGGATTACATAATACATTCATTCTATAATCCATCCTCAATAAAAGTTATTAGGGAGAGGACTTAATTGCCACAACTTTCTGGGATGAACTAAGCTTGCTCTTGAGGAGTATTTGGCTTTACAAAATGAAATAGTCTCGTCTGGATTGTCCTCTCAAATATCTTACGGAAGTAGCGCATTTTGAGGCGCTACTTTTACTACAGAAGCGCCTTGGTAAGGCGCTGTAAACAGTTAGAAGGGTCCATTTACGTGACGAGGAGAGTCCTTTATAGAACATATAAACTTTTTCAATTTTATTAAAATTTATAACGAGGATATTAATTCAGCAGTTTGATGTAATTCTTAAATATTATTTTTTTGTTTATTCTATTAATCTATTTATTTGAATCATCTATAGATTCACCTATCAAGAATCGAACAAGCAAGGAAAACATTCATGAGCATGAAAACATTTTTTACAAGATCAGACCTTAGTCTGCAGCTTAGAATCCGAATGATCAGATGTTACGTTTTTTCTGTCTTACTGTATGGCTGTGAAAGTTGGACAATGGACTCTGAAATAGAAAAAAGAATAGATACCTTTGAGATGTATATATACAAACGAATGTTGAGAATTCCATGGGTACAAAGAGTTACTAATGTTGAGGTACTGAGGTAGCGATACGTACTGGAGCTCAAAGCCTGTTGACTAGATCAGACTAGATCAGGAAAGAACTGGCAACCTGACATAAATCCGGCTAGTCAGCAAGCTTCATATCCAGTTTAAAAAGTTTTCTTAAAAACTCCGCATGTACATTTATTCATAGCGTTTAAAATTGCATAACATCTTCAAACAATTATTTTACCTTTTACACCTTTTACATAATTATAAACCTTCAATTCAAATCTTTGAGATTGAAATAAAAAGGCGAGCATTTCCTAGTACATGGAGTAGAAAACTTTGCACCTGTCAAATTCTTTGACTCGACGGTATTGGATGATTAAGAACCAGTTAACGATTTTAAAACAGTTATAATTTAAATTTCATTTGTTTTAGATGTAAAGCCAAGAAGTATTTGAAGAATCTTCCGTCGGTAAGTGTAATAGTTCCTTTCCATAATGAACACTGGACGACGTTATTACGGACAGCCGTGAGTGTCATCAACAGATCACCTGCTCATCTCTTAAAAGAAATAATTTTAGTAGACGATTTTAGTAACAAGCGTAAGTTATTTTATTTATACCAATATTGCAATCAACACACATTCTATCTAAACGTAAGGATGATAAAAAGAAACCAATTTATGTATACTGATATCAATATACCAATTATGATTATATATCAAATTAGATATTGTTACATTTTTTGGGTTCGGAGATTAAGTGAAGCAAACGTGGTTAACTTTATTTTAACTCGAAAAAGTCACTTCATTACAAATATCACAAATTCTAATTACGCTTAGAGTTCGTACTGATATCGCTTACAAAACAATTCTAATAATTCTAAACAATACTAATCTTCAAAGGCCGTCTCGACGGCTTATATAATGAGAACAAATGTTCTCGAAATACGAAATTCCAGAAGGTTACCGATAAAGAGGTGAATTCGGCTTCTCGGATTTCTCTAGAACACATGGCCACAATGAGGCGTTTGTGACTCACAATATAGATTAACCAAAATTAGTTGACGTTATCTGTGTTATAGCTTTCCAATCGCTGGCGCTGGTCCTTTCTGTACTATGTATCTTGTTTATTGTATTTTCTATTCTCTAGTTTTCAAAATTAAAAATAGTTGTTCGTTCTACTTATTTTATGTCTATCGAATTTAATCCTTTGGGATTTATTATTAATGTATAGCGGTTTTAGTTAACACGACATCTTCATCGCAAAATCTGCATGGTTTCTTAAAATATAATTTGGTCTTTAGTTTTTTGTATTTTCTGAAATGGGGCAGCATGTTTCAATTTTGTAATCGTGTCTTTATGTTTCTAGAAATTTGTGCTTCAAACACGCTAAATTATTGAACTGACTCACTTGTTCTAGTGCGTGCTCCTCAAATATTACATTTGTTCTTATGGGGTATTTGTCTTCATTAAACGTCATAACTTTTGTCTTTTTTATCCATAATATCACATATCACATAATTTTCATATTAAAATTCTTGCACACTAGATATATTTTGTAGATATGGCTATTTATAACTCACTTTCACAATCTTGCATTATCTGCTAATCATCAGCCAAAAGTATTGTTGATTGGTTTGTATATCTGCTGTAGCTCGCTCGTTTGTAAGTCGTATACGTCGACGAAAAACAAGATCTGCCGAAAAATCTGTACAGGAGAATACGGGGCAGTCGATTTCATGTCGCTCACAACAACTCGACCTTCTGCAGACCGCAACTTGGCGAATTTTGCTTCAGGACTTGGACCTACACCCGCAAAAAATTTAACTGGACCATTAGCTAAAGATAAACAACAATAAAAACGACGTGTGTTCGCTGAATGGGCTATGGTGCAATTGGAAAGTGACCCTAATTTTTATCAGAATCATTTTCAGCAATGAAGATCATTTTTGGATGAGTGGGTACGTTAACAAACAAAATTGTTGAATTTGGGAAGATACCAATCCAGATGAGATCAAGAGCGACAAATGTAAAGCCAAAAAAATCACCGTTGTGAATTTTTGGCTAGTTCAAACTTATCAACTTTTTTTGGCCTGAATTGAATGATATACATACCGACGACAATAGTTCTAATAGGACGGCGCTACGTACTACACAACTCATGCCATATTGTACATACTGCACAATCGATTTTAGGACATGATCATCTCACGTGGAGGTAATGTGAATTTGCCACTGAGAACTTGCGATTTTACCGCATTAGACTCTTTCTTGTGGGATTTTCAAGTCGCAAGTCTATCTTCTTCGATACCCCATTCTATCGAGTTATTAACATAACCTTTGAATAAATAAATATTAATAAAATATAGCAAAATTATGAGTTAATAAAAATAAACAGTTAAATTTACATTTTATTGCCTTTTTAAATAAGTTCTAGTAGTATAACTAAATAAAAGAGAAAATTAAATAAAAAGTGAAAATATGAAATGAAATATGTATAACTATTCTAAATAAATAATTTTAATATTACATGAAATTGAATATTTTTTTCTTTATAGAAGATATTTTCCAGGCCTGCCTGTAAACGTTTATGGATCTTTTGGACTCCTCCACGTGCAACATTAATATTTTTGTAGACTGTATTATTTTTCTTCAAATATTAAAAATGTTATACATGTTAAAGCACATATGTCATTTATTTCTAGCTTTTACCAAGAAACCTCTGGATGATTATTTAGCTGCAAATTTAACTAAAGTTAGAGCCATACATTTACCTGAAAGGAGTGGTCTAATCAGAGCTAGATTAGCGGGTGCCAAAGCAGCTACAGCTGAAGTGTTAATATTTTTAGATTCCCATACTGAAGCCAATGTTAATTGGCTTCCGCCTTTGTTAGGTAAGTGTAAAATATGCTGATCAATTTTTCTATCACTTAATACTTTGGAATTGCGTTGTAGATTTTTAAGCAAGAATGAACAAATCCAACTCTTTGTATAAACATTGGCAGATGTCTAGCGAAATCAAGTGCTATTCTTTTTTTTTAATTCACGCTTCTTTCTCCATCTCACATGAATTTAAAAAATATATCTTAATTTGATCGGGAATTGACGAATATTACGCTTCCTCAGGTCATTCCGCTCAATGCTCAAGGTTGCGTAGACTGGTCACTCCACAGGCAAAATATTAAAGTTTCTTTTATCTGGGCGGTCGAGGAAGTCACCTTGGTCTAGTAAGTCAGCAGTTCGAGCAGGGGCCTACCGGCAAGTTATGGAAGTCATGAAGAAGTGAGAATTAGATTTGAAATTTCAGTATAAGGCTAGGCGCACATACGAATTTGGACGGTCGATAAAAGTTCGAACTTTTATCGATGGCATTTACACAGCACAAAGAAGAGATCTATATCACAGCGGACATGCCCTTCAAAAATCCCTCTTTGAAGAAACCCAAAAGGCCTTAAATAAGCTGAAAAATCACAAAGCGCCGGGTATGGACGAAATTCTGAAATATGGGGGAGACGCACTACATCGCCAAATCCACCAACTAATAACGCACATATGGTTAGAAGAAAGAATACCAGCACGATGGAAGGAAAACATAATAGTGCCCATCCACAAAAAAGGGGACAAAATAAAATGAGCGAATTATAGAGGAATTTTACTCCTAAACACGGCATATAAAACCCTCTCAAACATTCTTAGTAAACTAATCCCTTATGCTGAAAATGTCCTAGGCGAATATCAAGCTGGTTTTAGGGCAAACAGATCAACAATAAATCAACTATTCGCGCTGAGACAACTTCTAATCTAACAATCTTTTCATAGATTTTCGACAGGCATATGATAGCATAGAAAGAAGCCAAGTATGGAATGCCATGGTGTAAATAATAAACTGTCTGGCAGCGTTGAAATCAACAGTGGACTCATACAGGGTGATGCGTTATCTCCACTACTTTTTAACCTTGTATTAGAGAAAGCCATGAGGTCGGCCAAAATAAAAACAGAATTGCTATCGGTTCAAGGTCCCAAGCTATTACTCACATATGCAGATGATATAGATCTCGTTGGAGACTCCATCCTCCACGAAAGACATCTTCAACAAGGTGGAAGGAATAACAAGTGAAGTAGGGCTGAAGATTAATGAAGAGAAGACGAAATATATGTGTATAAATAGAACGACACGAAGAGACATATTAGGACAAAATGTGACGGTCAACACCTTCAATTTCGAAAGAGTACAACGTTTTAAGTATCTGGGGGCCGTAATAACAGCTGACAACGATGTTACTGAAGAAATAAAAGACAGAATCCAATCTACAAACCGCTGTCTATTCTCACTGGATAAGCTCATAAAATCAAAAAATCTTACAAGAAGTTCAAAGATAAAAATCTATAAATCCATCGTCAGACCTGTAATAACATACGGATGCGAAAAGTGGACCATGGCCAAAGCAAACGAAGAAAAGCTCAGACGCTTTGAACGAAAAATACTTAGAAAAATTGTCGGACCTCACCATGACATCACCACAAACCAGTATAAGATCAGAACCAATATCGAATTAAAATCACTCTACAATGACGCCGATATTGTCCAAGAAATTAAATCACAGCGACTCAGATGGGCAGGCCACGTGCAGAGACTGCATAACGAGAGACTTGTAAAACTTGTATGGGAGGAGATTCCCATAGGCAAAAGACCACTCGGACGTCCCAGAATGCGATGGGGAGGTCCAAGCAGATCTCCGGAAAATGAACATTCCATTTAGCCCTAGGTTGATGGAAGACTGAACAAATTGGAAAAAAATTGTACAGTCAGCCAAGACCCGCCCAGGGTTGTAGCGCTACGTGATGATGATGATTTACACGACACACGCACACTACGCGACATTTATTCGATGACGTTTGGTAATCCACAAAGGTTTGTTAGGTGGAGTACACAAAATCACAATAAACAACACAGAACTACGTAGCAACAAGGACTGACGTATGTTGAGCAGTGTCCAAAAAACTTATCCTCTGGTCGGCCGACAAAGATCGATGTGTGTGCGCGCTTTCATTTGGTTTTCTTTTTGCGGGTTGACACAATCCAAGTAAACTTGGTTAAAGTCTGCTTCGAAGTTGCGCGCGCAACACTTGGAAGCTACTTTGATAGTGTCATCTGTTCATCCAAGTACACTTGTATCAACAGGTTCTATCCAAGTTAAGTAGAACGCTGGCCAACTTCGTTGAATCCAAGTAGTGTGGTATTGTAAAATTAAAATGGCGTCGGTGTCGAAAAATCGAAAACGAGAAGGAAACACAAAAAGAAAACGGTCTGAAAGGGAGACTGTTAGATTCATGGAGTTATACGAAGCTGAGGAAGCATTATGGAATGTACGGATAAAGTAATATAAAAATAAGGATGCTAGAAGTGCGGCATTTTTTCTTTTTTATTCCATTTTTCTCGATTGCAAGCTCATGTATGAACATATTGGCAACCACTAAAACACCTTCCACAATCACTTCCGCTATCTTTACAATGGTTATTTGACATCCAAGTCATTTAACCGTGTCAACTAACTTGGTACAAGTACACTTGTACAAGTCCACTTGGTTCAAGTTGGACTCCAAGCATACTTGGATCGTGTCAATCCGCCTTTTTCCTTGGAAGGACAGCAACGATCACGGCAGCCGTCCATACAGTTTCAGTGATCGAACGCCACACGGAATCGATACCGTGCCGATTGGCGATCGATGTGTGTGCACGCTCACATTGTTTCTTCGCGCCATAAAATGAATTTGTTCGATCGAACTTTTATCGACCGCCCAAATTCGATGTGTGAGCGCCTAGCGTAAAGTTCTAATTGGCCTTCAGAGATCTTAGTTACAATATGCCGGTAAAACGTGTTCAGGCTGCAGTCTACTAAGTTCAAGTTTGTTGTGAAAGCAGAACTAATTGTAAATTATAATTTTCTACTTTTCTACTTTTTGTTTTTATAATTTATATCGTCTTCAATCGTTTTTTGTTCCGTTTTTCTTTTTGACGAAACAAATTAACACATGCTGAAATTTTCTATGGAGACAGACGGAAAATCATTTTTTTAATAAAAATGTAAACTTGTCAGTATTCAGTGAGTGTTCAAAAAATCTATTAGTTTCAAAAACATCTTGTTTTATTCATTTTTTTGATATTTATTATTTTTTTTTTAGAACCAATTGCTCAAGATTACAAGACTTGCGTATGCCCTTTTATAGATGTGGTAGCGTACGAAACTTTTGAATACCGAGCTCAAGATGAGGGTGCTAGAGGAGCTTTTGACTGGGAATTTTTTTACAAAAGACTGCCATTGCTGCCTGAAGATTTACTACATCCTACAGAACCATTCAGGTATACTTTGTAATGTTATTATTTCTGTATATAGTTTCTACTAGGGGAGATTTTTAACGATCCAGCTCACCTTCCTGCGTTCTGTTATTTTTAAGAACTTAAATTGGTCATCAACTCGTCGATGGCTATCCACTGGTAGCTCGCAGAGATTTCTGGTTACTCACAATATATTTTTAACTATTTAGTTTCGCAAATTCTCACAAAAGACACAAAGTATCAACGTAACTGTGATAGAATTGGTTTAAACCCGAGAAAACGGTTTTCCCAAGGCAATTTGAAAATAAATATTTAAATTTTGTTTAGTCTCGTTCGAAGATTCTTAGATGAAATTTCTCTTTCGGATATTTGAAAGACGTGTATTAAAATCTTATACAGGGTAAAAGAAAAATGCTACAAGTTGATGCTGTCGTATGTCTTTTTTTTCTAATTTACATAGAGCAAGTGAACTTTTTTTATCCATTTAGGTTACACAGAGAAGGTGATCTACCGAGACTTTCCTATTTATATGTTTCCCACCAACCCGATTTTTAATGATATATTATCATAATAATTATTATTATTGAAAAAAGTCTATCTTTACTTTGAAATTAAACACAAAAAGTTACCTGGATTTTCAGTAAACTGCTTTAAATTTTCTGTAATCTGGACTTCACTGGAACTAGGCTCTACTGGAATTTCTGGGGGTAGAAACTGGACTTAAACTCTCAGCGTAACGAACACACGGACAAATTCTTCTCCAAACTGCCAAAAAGCCTGGGATGACAACCAGGGAGAAACAAAACGAGGATGGAAACAACGATACTTCCAAACCTCACTTAAACTGCAACTACACATTGAACACATTAAACTGCTACTATTAACTTTACACATATTCCATAAAAAAAGGACGAAGGACGAAGATATTACAAATTCGATGAACAATTTGGACATAACGCTGCAAGCAGTTGTCAACGCTGACAACGCCTCAGCGAGGGTGATCTAATTATCTTTCCGGCAGAACCTTCTCAGCCTCTAAATGGATGTTTATTTCAAACGCAGTATCTAGCGGCTTTCGGTCAAAGAAAAATATCAAAGAATTACGCGTCCGTGGCATAAACAAACTCTAAAAATGTGTTTACATTAACTCGCGACGCATAAAGGATTGAAAATATATTTTGGGTATTTTAACTCGTACGAAAGTAAAGAGAAATACACTGAAATTATTCTTCGGTACTTTAGCAAATACAAGGGGATTTCAATATATATTTCAAAGAATTTGCAAATGCTACATTGTTCTTGTTCTCCTTTTCTCAAACTGTCCCAAAACTTCGTTTAATGAAATATTTAATTTCTATTTTTAGGAGTCCGGTCATGGCAGGTGGACTTTTCGCTATCAGCGCCAAGTTTTTCTGGGAAATAGGAGGATATGACGAAGGTCTGGATATTTGGGGAGGAGAACAGTACGAACTTAGTTTTAAGATTTGGCAATGTGGTGGACAGATGTATGATGCACCATGTTCCAGAGTTGGTCATATTTACAGGAAATATGCACCCTTTCCTAATCCAGGAAAAGGTGATTTTGTTGGAAGGGTAAGTTAATCTGTAATAATAATCTGTATCCATTAAATTACCACCTTTTTATGATGATGTGTTCTAATAAGGTGATTGCGATGCCATTGTGACATATGTATGAGTTTGGCTAGGAGTTTCGATACACTTTAAATGCACTACTTAAGGTTATAACAGATTCAATAATTATTGTGATCCATTTAGCTTGAAAACATCTTCAAATTTTGTATAGATGTGTTTCCAATCCAAATGTGACACATTCTTTAAAATATGTTTAGAATGTCAGTTAGTTTGTTTTGTTTTAAATTAAGAGTAATAGCCACTTTAATCAAACATACATCATTTGGAAATGAGCTGCTATTTATTTGTATAAACATATTTACTAATAAAATATATTCAAGGATTATTATTAAAATATCTATAATATTCTATTACTTAGAACTACAAAAGAGTTGCAGAAGTATGGATGGACGAATATGCCCAATATTTGTACACCAGGAAGCCCCATTGGAAGACCCTTGATGAAGGCGACCTTACAGCTCAGCGAGCCATTAGGGAAAAACTGCAATGTAAATCGTTTAAATGGTTCATGGAAACAATTGCATTTGACCTTCCCTTGAAGTATCCTCCCATTGAACCACCAGATTTTGGATACGGAGAGGTAAGAGCTTTTAAGTTTGGTTTTAACTTTTTCAACAATGATCTCTTTTTGTTCCTTTTCATTTTTTCTTATGGACATCGTATCGAAATTTATTCTTATATGTGTAAAACTCCATTATTTTTTGTGCTTCCATACCATTTTCTGTCCATTTTGACAATCGCCTTTTTGAAAAATATTGTTGTGTTGGTTTCATACCACTGTTCTGTAACGGAACTGGACCCATGTTAACAATCTTAACTTGCAGAGTAAGCTAAAGCACTTGGTACTTTGTTCTGATGCTGTTATTTTAATTTTGTTTGAGTTTAAGCTCATTTTGATGAATAAATTAAATAAATACTAAAATTGTAGTTTCGTATTTAATTAATAAATATTTAAGAACTAGTGTTTATAATAAGTGTTCAAAATGTGCTCCATCTACTTCCTGACAGTAATGCATCCTATTTCTAAACTCTTGCCGTACTCGTTTAAATGTCTCGGGGGAAATTGCCCTACATTCTTCAACAAGTAGTTGTTTCAAAATGTCAATATTGTCGGGTGCTGTAGAGTAAACTTTAGATTTCAAGTATCCCCATAGAAAAAAATGTAAGGATGCGAGGTCTGGTGACCTAGCTGGCCATTCTATCGTACCTCGTTGTCCAATTCAATTTCAGGTATTAACGGTTCAATTGCATTTTGTAGCATCTCCAGATACACTTCATCGGTTAAGTTAGTATTGAGAAAAACAGGCCCAACTATGTGGTTTCCCCAAATATCTGCCCAAACATTTAATTTTTTATACCTCGCATTATGTGTGTTAACATTTCCATTGAGAGAAAAAGTACTTTCTTTCGAAAAAGTTGGTGCACAATTTTTAATTTGTATGGATGAAATTTGTTTTCAGCCAACACTTGGTGTACTGTCTTTTGAATGATTCCATAGATAGATGCAACTTGGTCTGTAGAATAAGTAGGGTTCATTACCATTTCTGAAATTATGTCAATTTTTTTGTCATCACTAATTGTTGGCCGACCAGATCGTTTGGTATCTTGAACACTACCTGTTTGTTCAAACCTCCGTACTGAGAAAACTGCACCAGCCTTTCATACTTTTCATTTGGTACTCCAAATACGTACTTACCAACTATAGCTTCCCTCTTTATAGTCTCATGGTCTCTTTTACGTTATCTTTGACACTGTGTAATTGGTAATTAACCTGATCAATGTTTGAGACCTTCACTGTACTTACAGACCATATGCAGTCGCATGTCCAATGTGATGTACTCCGTAGAATGGTTTACAGCGATAATTACATGTTCTAAACATTGGATTATGAAATCGGAACAAACTGGTTCTTAACAGTTCCACTATACAATTTCAGAACTTCCTCCCTATACCATGTTAGTTCACAATATCACAGTTAGCTAAATTATTATGTAATTATCACCTGTGACTATCTGAATCAAACCTTTAGATAGCTTTGATGAAGTAATGGCATATTTTCTGCTCTGTACAGTATCTTAAGTTGGTTCGCGTGTGTTTATTTGGCTACATCTGTTCTAGATACCTGTATGCCTTTATCAGCCATTGGGGTGCGCCGTGTTTAGGTGAGGACTTCTCTGCCCGGCTGTCTTTAAGTACTGAGAGACTCATTTTAGAACTCCTCTTGCACACAAGCCAAAAAAGTCACATTTTAATGATGTTTTCGTTAGAATTTCTGAAGTGTTTATTTGTCATTCAAAAGCCTATCTAAAATCTCTCTTCGTTTCTATTTTTAGGTATTGGCACTTGATAATTAGTCTCTACACCTGCATTATTTTAAAGTGGTTGAGAATAATGTCAATCCCACCATAAGAAATTATCTGGCCAACTGTCCTTATCTTTTACAAAGACCGCTCGAAATGCTCAATATCAAGATGGTCATAAGAACTATGTTGGGTTACCCTAATTAGTTTGTTTATAAGTTTCTTGGTTAAAAAACATTCGTGATTGGACTCAGATATCAAATCAGGACAATTATTCCATGTGGCAGAAGATCGAGAAGCCTTCGCAATGGTGATCGCCAACGTCGGGTAACTCTGATATGGCACGTGGCAAGAATAAGACGATATGTTTCTACATTGGTCTCCCTCCAGTTTTTCGTTGACTGTCCTCTCCTATTCCTTCTAACTTAATATTTACTGACTCTCCATCGGTCTCCTGTCGGCGTGAAACGTGCACTAACCATCAAAGTCCAATATTATCCCCGCTTCCACTTTCCTTTTTCTGTTTGTAAACCACCATCCCTTGTTTAATGAATGACCTGTTGCAAAGCGCGTATTCCTGCTTCTAGAAGGCATGTATTCTAAAATTTAGAGGAGGAGTGTTTGCCACAGACCCTTTTACAGTCGAATTATTCACTATCAGATTTATAACCGAGATTTCATTTGCCATTGATAGTATGTAATTCCATTCATTTTACAGATGCGTAATCTTGGGGTACCAGAATTGTGCGTGGACGCTACAAACAAAAACAACCAAGGCGATGTATTGGTAGTTGCTACATGTATAAAAGATTCAGGAAAACATGGAAGCCAAATCTTTACCCTGACTTGGCACAAAGACTTGAGAGTAAACAAGAAGACTATGTGTTTGGATGTTTCGGATCCCAATGAAAAAGCTGAAGTAACTTTATATGGTTGCCATGGGATGAAGGGTAATCAATATTGGAAGTATGATACAGTAAGTATAGAATTAAATAATAAATACGAGTAGTGTTTCGCTTTTTCTTTCTTGAAATCAGCTGAGATGGGCTGATGACTGATCGGAGGACACAACTGGAAGCAAGTGACGCAAACCAGAAATCCAGTAGAAAACACTGGATTGATTTGTGGGGAGGCCTATGTCCAAAGTTGGATTACTTAAGGCTGAAACAGAATAAGAACTTAGGATTGTTAAAAAATATTCAGTTAATCAATATTAGGAAACAAGACTGGTATACACTATTTAAAATGTTTAAAAAACTAAAAAAATAACACTCAAAATCAAAACAGCAACTTAACCTCAAAGGTAAAAAACAACAGCACGATTAGAATATGCTGTACGTGCTGCCATCTACTCAAAGAATTGTTAAACGTTAGTTTATTTGACTTTTACTCGTTTTAAATGTGGCGTGAACATACCCCCTTAACGACAAAAATAATTTGCGAGTAGGAAAATTTTAAATGCCGCGCTCAATGGCCCACTGTTTGATTGCGCATGCCTTATGATGTTCAGCCATTTAAGATTGGTCTAGTTAGGCTAATTTAAACACCAGAATCGTGTTCAGCGGAAAATTTCACATGGAAATGTAGTTTTGGATATTTTTTTGAGCATCTAGAGCCCGCTATGCATGAAAAAGTAAAAAATACGGGAAAAAATTTTTTACTTGGAAAAAATTAAATTAACCATATAGACACCACTATGTGGTGTCTATTCGCTCCGTACGTGACTGACGCGACACCTACCGCCTTCATCTGACAGTTTTGGACCTACCAATTTTCAGGTTAAACATATGACATTAATGACATATGTTTGACATTGTTAAATACAGACGAAATTGACAATTATTAATAATTAACTTTTTAATTATATTTTTTCAGTTTATATACAAAATAAATGTAGTATTAAAAACTGGGTTTCTCAAAATTCATCATAATTCATCATAATATATCTTTTTAAGCCCAAACAGAAAAGAAAAGTTAAAAATCTAGTACTGGCAAATCAAGTTTTTCACGTGAAAGAGCATATAATTAAAAACAGTAATAGTAAAAGTTATGATATAAAAGCTAAAGTCATCAGGCACTCTGCAGTTAGCTTGAAGCCTTATAAAATATCATTTAAGGTAGATTATTTAAATATTTCAATTGCATAAAAATGAGGTTACGTGATATTTCCTTTTTCATATTAATAGCACGGATCCATCTTTTTCTTTTCTCTAATTTATATGTAATCTTTGGGAACCTATAAAAACTACACTTACTATTTTTGCTATTATTAGCACAACTAAATACGCAACATGTAGTTGCACACATTTTTGATAAAATTTATGCGTAAAAAGATAGTGTCCAATTTTGTCATATTTCGCCGCTACGCACGCTGGCATCGTTTCAAGGTACCCCTACCATGGTCACGCACGGAGCGAATATGGTTATGTGTGTAAATATATATTGGACAGACTGAAATTTGGTAAATCATAATAGTATACGAGAATACGCGTATAACATTTACAGAATAAGTAAAAGTTTTCAGCTATAAACTGAATTTCACAACATATTTTCGAGTATATATTTCAGAATATTTCTTATGTACTTTTTTTTGTTTTTAGTTTTTATGTTTAAGTGAAACTAGGCTGACTTTTATTACAACAACGACGTTGGATTGGGTTGGTTAAGCTTGTTACATTTTTCACAGTATCCATTATCTTAGTAGAACTTTAAACCCTGTGCTTTATATATATATATTTTTCTTTTTTCAGGAGAAACAATGGTTTGTCCACGGCGGCAATCCAAGATGCCTAGATATAGATCCTGGCCAGAAACGACTTTATGTTAGTCGGTGTGACTCTGCATCCAAAACACAAAAATGGAGGTTTGAAAACGTTAATTTAACAGCTATTGCTAATTGGGAAAACGTTGGAGTCTAAAGTATTAATAAATCAATTAGAAAAGCATCAGGGTTCCTTATTACCCAGTTAAATTATTAATGCGTACTTGTGTCTTAAGTCTTACTCGAAATATGACGATCTAACTGTAATTTTTCTTTCAAAATTTTTTCTATACTTTATTTTGCATATTTTATCAATTATTTCAGTTCTTTTGATAACCTATTCAATTGATTATAATTTCACATATTTTTTCAACTGATTTCACCAAGTACAAAATGTAAAAGGGACCTCTTACAGAGGACGCTTCCTGAGTGGCACTATTTCCATCACACGACTGTATCATGAAGATAGTTTAAACAGGAAGTTCATATGTTGCCTCTGTCTGCCACTCCGCGTAAACGTCTACACTATCTTGATTATAGAGTCGCTCGACATTGCTAGTCTGGAAATGTCTGTCAGGGTTCATAGGATAAGATAAGCTATATGAAACAGTATGCAGACAAAAAATTTAATGTTTATAGGGAGCAACAAGTAATTTTTAACAATATACTATTTCGTAAATGTATACATAATTTGGGCTTTTTCTTCTTACTGATTTCCAATCAAACCAGCTATTGCAAAAGAGTTGTTTTGAGCTGTAACCATACAAATATTTTAGGTTAGGTTAGATTCAATATGAGTGGGCGCTTAACCACACTTCTACTCGACCTAAGATCTATTGAGCTTGAATTTTTCCCCACGTAGATTTTTCGTTTTATTGCCCTTTTAACTTCTTTTTCAATATTTATTTTCATTCTGTTATTGTATTTAAATATACTTAGCACATCCAACATCGCCTCTTTTTGTCTGAACAAAAATTACATAATTTGAGCAATTACATTTTATACAATGGATGCTTTTTACTTATCATGTGAATTATACTTGTAGATATATTTTTAATTCTTTAAAAGTTCCATTTTTATTATATATATAGATATATATATATATATATATATATATATATATATATATATATATATATATATATATATATATATATATGTTACGAGCAATGTCCGAAATTGGACAATCCTAGCATTGTACGGAAAATCTTGTCCACTTATAGCATTGTACCCCTTAACTGTACAATCTCCTAATGATCAGACTTTGTATAAAAGAATTGCTGTACAATGTTCGAGTTTCAATAAGGAAATACGTCAAAGTTTGGGAGAATATGACAGATATCGATTCATATCGATTTTTACGATTATTCCCCATTTGTTATTAAAGACAAACAAACATCAATGAGGTTATAAATCCATAAATAATTAGGGCTTCTAACTTGTATGGACTATGATGGATTGTAGGATTAAATTATTTTAAATTATCATACACATCTTTTGAAAATCTGTAATGTTTCATCAACATCTTCCCTGTATTATAGTGATGTATCTAGATCTTGAAGCTTTGAAATGTTTCACTAACATTATCAGTCTATTATAGATTGTAGACAAATTTCTTCGTATTATACATATATTTTAGTTTGACACAGCATTTTATCACATTATCGATTCGAAAAAGAACAACTCTATATATAAATAGAAAATATAAAAATATCAAATAATTAACAACAAATGTTCGGTTTTTGATTTGGTGTGTCGCTTGTCAATAATAATTCGAATCGATGAGCGTTTCGATAATAATTTTAATTTTCATCGTTTCGGGGACATTTTACGGTTTGGGGGTACAATGCTAGAAGTGGACAATAATTTCTGTACAATGCTAAGGTTGTCCAATTTCTGGCTTTGCTCGTAACAGATGTATGTATATATATATATATATATATATATACATACATATAGGTAGGTTCATGCCTATGCTACTCTATTTTATAGTTGACTCCACATATATATATATATATATATATATATATATATATATATATATATATGTATATATATATATATATATATATATATATATATATATATATATATATATATATATATATATATATATATATAGAAAAGAAATTTAATCTTTGCAGATTAGTTAAATAGTAAACTCTTAAATATTGGAATCTTGCAGATTTCCCCAATATTTAAGAGTTTACTATATATATATATATATATATATATATATATATATATATATATATATATATATATATATATATATATATATATATCACAGTTGCGTCGACGCAATGCTATTTCAAACCAATCCCACCTTTAGTCCGAAAAATTAAAGCTTACACGAAAATGATATTTTTAACCAAAGACTGTTTTAGATAAAAGCCTAAGAAGGTATCCATATCCACAAACAGTACAATCTGCCGAGGCAAATTTGCCTATTCTATTTGTGAAGGTACAAAGACTACCATGTCCGGTCAGAAACTGCGTTAGTAAGTAGTCTAGTTTCCTGAACTTACATTCCCACCACGGCCTCAGATCGGGAATAAGCTCCTTCATCCACCTTGCCTTTCCACTATCATGCTCATTCTCTCTGCCACTCTACTATCGATCTTTCTCTCTCATTCTCATCTCTATTTACATCCATCCTCCTCGCATACACCCTCGCTCGCTCTTTGCACAACAACACGATCGGTATCACCGCTCCAATGACATATAGAGCCTCATTTGAAACTGTCCTATATGCGCTAGATACCCTGAGGAATATTCGCCTTTCGAAGTCTCCATCAGCTTAGCGCATTTCGCAGTGTTTAGTACGCTAGACCACACGGGGCAGCGTAGGTTACCACCGACTGGAAAACTCCATTTAACACCTTTCTGTTGGTGCTACCTGGGCCTGCAATGTTTGGCATCAGCCGTATCAACGCCTCCAGATTTCGGTTCGCCTTCTCTACCGTCTTTTGGATGTGTACTCCGAACCTTAGTCCTTCCGACAACCAGACTCCCAGATACTTAATTGATTTAACCGGTGCAACCTCCACACCTTCCACTATAAAACGAAGAGAGGATTTTTCCCTCTCCCTTTGAGAACTAAACCCTCAGTTTTCTGAGGCGCTAGCTGTAGATCGTTCTCTCTGATCCACCTACTAATGTGACGCGTTAGCCGCATTAGCCACGTCCGTTTTCTGACTCGACTTCGCAACTAGTGCGAGATCATCGGTATAAGCTACAAGAGTGCATCCTTGGCATCTGTAGCCTCAACACCCCGTTTCGATTTACTGATAAATTTACTAAATTGCCATGAGCAACGGGTAATTAGTGGCACTTATCTTTGAAATAGAATTGAAACGGGCGCTATACATATCTGGAGTTGATTGTTAAGTGATATATATTTTGACTTCCATTAAATAGTAGTAACTCTAATGTTATATCATTTTATATTTCCTTATCATGACACAAAACATTCCAAAATACGAATGTGTGTGTCCGTATTTCTTGCCAGTGTGGTCAATTTTAAAAATTCGGCCAATGTACTTAATTATTGTTTTGTTAATTGATATATTATTGGTGTATATTATTTTTCCATGTGTATAAGTGATCAAGTGATAATGCTTAATATATTATTACACATTCAATAAGGCCTTCAAAAAAAAATGCTACAGACATTGAAAAATAGTAATCTATAATGTATGTTATCATCTAAATAGATTTAAATTTATCGTATAATATGATATAAAAATAAATCCAAATGTACATAGACCTTCATTGTATTATTCCAGTTTCGCGTTGTGTCCTAAATAACTTTAGACTTTAGACTAACGATTGATCGCATTACATATTAACCCAGTGATACAGTAACCGTGAGCTAAAAAGAACTAAAGCAGCACTTTAGTAGTTCCGAATGATGCCGAGAAGCAGTGGATGGATGGATATGCGCTGGTTCTTCTTAGCTGGCGCGTACAGTAAGTCCAGATAAGTTTGTGACATATATAAGCCGAAAAGGGCAACTAATTTGAAATAGACGCCAGAATAAAAATAAACTGACGATCACTAAGCAGATGGACCATTAAATAATAGCGGGGAATTGATAACAAGTCACTCGGAATAGAGACAATGTTGAGAAAGTCCTAGGTTCACCAGTGAAGGCAGATAACTGATTGATAGTTATAAATTTAATTACCCTTTTACATTTGGAAACAAATATGTTGTTTTTTTTTCTTAAACGATTTATATTTTGAT
The DNA here is from genome assembly GCF_040954645.1 of Diabrotica undecimpunctata. Lineage (NCBI taxonomy): Eukaryota > Metazoa > Arthropoda > Insecta > Coleoptera > Chrysomelidae > Diabrotica > Diabrotica undecimpunctata. The sequence continues at coordinate 143,388,169 of NC_092805.1, read as the reverse complement.
ATTCCAATAAAATTTTTCTTTGAATAGCTTTTAGAGAGCATCAAATAACTTAAAATGCAACGATCGTCTTTTACAGCTCTCATCCAGTTTTTATTTAGTGTATCGTGAAGGTGGGCAACCGAAGCTTCTCTTATCTTCCCTTGATCACCATTCCAACAATCTCTCTGTCCATCGGCCATCTGTCATTCTAGCTATGTGTCCTGCCCATCTCCACTTTAACCTGGCTATCATTTCGATGATGTCAGTTACCTTGGTTCTTCTCACTGGAGGAGATGATAAAAGTAATAGCGACAAAATTATTGATAAGTAGTTCAGAATAGAAAAATTAAAAGATATTGGAGAATGTGTAGATTCAACAAAGGAGTCACGCTTTTGACGTTACAGTCCTCAGTTGACACAGGAAATTTTTTTCAGCACCATTCTGTTCAGTTTTCATTGAGCTTTGGTCTGATTTTTATTTTCCACGGAACATTTGTCAAACAAATTAATATTGCCTTTCCTATACTTTACGAGGTGGAATAACGTTAATTGAGACTAAGTAAGAGATACCATTTTTATTATTTTTCTGAATACGAGATGCTTTTTAAAATTTTTTCTTCCTACCCAAAATGTAATTTGATCGATATTCGTGTATTTCCTTTACTTAAAATATCAAAAAATTGCTTCCTTTCGATATATATTACAATTGCTTATTTTATATGTGATAGTAGTATAGTATGAACTCGTTTCACGAGATCACTTACTTACGCTTTCTAATTGTACATGGAAATTAGTTTAATTATGCAAGTATTTCTACTTTGGGACTTACCAAATATACGTGCCAAAAATATTTACACAGAAAAAAATCCTGAAGGTGCTCAATAACTTTTTTTAAGACATTGTTTAATTCGATTATCGAAGACTGAGAAAATGAATATAAAGCTACATTTTTTGAAATTTCACAGAAACAATAAAAAACAGCGGAAGCGGTAAAAAAACAACATTTTATGGTTTTTTAACCTTTATTGTTAAACTCTGTTTAGAAAATGCTTGAACATTCTTATATGTGCATGGCATTCTTCCTCGTCATCATCTCAAAACATTAAACAAAATCAGCTTAGCGTTGTTTCTGCAGCTTTCTTCGTAGTGTTTTTTTTTAAGGCATCAACTTGTTTTGCTCTTTACTAATGCAGCTGCCTTTAAGGATTACCTCGGTTCTTATATTTCTTCAACTTTTTCCTCGCTGAGTAATATTTCTTGCATAACTTTCTGCATCACCTTTGACTGTATAGAATGTTTCACCTTGAACTAAAACTTTATTTACTCCTGCTTGCTTCTCATCCCCCTTCTTAGTAAAAAACATTCGTTTACACGATTGAATCCCAACATGAACAAGATTTTTTAATATTTTGATCTGCTATCTCCTTCCAGTTTCTGTAACAGCTAAGCTTTTTACTGTAGCAGCTTTATCAATTATCTTAATGCATCCTTCTGGACTGATGATAATCTTATTCTGAGTTTTCGAGAAATCTATTGGGTTGTAAGAAGCTGTGCCCAGTTATGGGAAATGCGGGTTGAACCTTTACGGTGTTGGGTGCGCACAACAGTGGAACCAATAGCCTATCATACTAGTCAAAATAAAGTTTTTATTCCGACTACTACAACTTTCACTTACAAGGCGAATAATGCTGTAGGATTGAGGGTAGAGGCAAGAGGAAATCTCATTAGACCTTTTGCCGAATTCATTTTCAGTCCAAATATAACAAGATATATTTTATTTTGTAAGCTTGGATTTAGAGTGCCATTTAACAACAGAGAAGTTTGCTTAAATAAAACTGACGACTATAGTACATTGTTTGGTCAGGCAGTTTAGGCAGATGTTGGTTTTTTTGGCAATCAAAATTTAGTATTAACATATGTTCCTTGTCTTCTTTGATACGTTTGTAGAATGCTTTATATTTTAATATGTGCACTCGTTTCTCTGTCGTCAGCGTGGCTTTAATTTAATAATTTTTTACATAATTTTATCTGCTCTGGTAACTGTAAACAAAACCGGTTAGATATATCTAAAGAATGATTCCTTAACCTTTAATTCACCTTGGGTAGTTGGTGAATTGTACACCTGGCAGAATTTTTTGCTATTAAACTTAGACGGTAAATAGTTACGACCCGTTCTGTAATGTGTTTCACTGCATTTTAAGCGATATATGAATGCCACGACGGTTTTCTTCTTTGCAAGGAATCTATTACCTGTTGTAATCACCTTCACGTCGCCTCTTAACAACTATGTTAAAAATACGTTTTATTGCATCACTTATTTCAGTATGTTAGAATGTACAAGAGGTGTATAATGCCACGTGATTAAAATAAACGCTTTTAATTGGTTGGTCAGGAGAATGCAAATTTTGCAAACTAATATGAAGGAGAATGAGAGTTTTGGAAACAAACACCACTTTCAAAGTGTGTATTAAATAGGATATTGTGAGGTTTGAAGTATAACAAACTCAAAAATATGTTCAGTTGAAATACAGGGAATATGAAAAAAGGTTGTATGAATTTGACTAAAAATTTGAGAATGTCTGTTTTGCAGTTAGACCTCTCATATAATTTTTAATCGATATGGAAATAAGCTAAATCACAAAATAATTGAATAAGTTGAATTTTTTTCATAAAATAAATCATCTATTAAACATTGTCACTTGATAGTTATTAAAGGTAATATACTAATTGTAAATATTGTATAAATTTTTAAAATATTGTATATTTTTGCAAATTAAAAAGTAGAAACTATTGTTATAGTTTCAAACTTGGAAAATGTTTCTACTTTTTTATTTGTATTAATTAACTCTGCTGATCTGCTCAAGTATACCCAGTTCCTTGAAATCGTCTTTGCCTTTTGACTTTTCTCAAAGCATGATTAATATTTATATTACTTATTAGAAAGTTTCTAAACCCGCTTTATTTAATTTTCACCAGCAGAGTTAATATTGTATAATTCTTCAAAAAATATCAACAAAATATGAGATGTTGTTTTAAATATTGTTAATTTTTTAATTGGATAATTTTTTGTGTTAGAGAGAACTTTATACGTCGCTTAAAACATTTATTGATAAAATTTTTATACGATTGACATATCTATAAATTGTAAGTTGCTGTGATACCCATAATACCTTTGATTGGATGCCATATGTTAGGCAGGCTGAATTTGTAAATTTTTATAATTTTGGAAATAAAATTTATCTGAATTGTCTTTGTTCTCGTACTTATTTTCCCTATGCCATTTTACATTTTCAAAATGAGCTAAGACTTAAATTGCATAGATTACGTAAGTAATGTATATATTCACTTATATAGAATCTTTGATCAGGAAGTTCTGGTTACACAGGAACAAAATGATGTTCTCAATGTAAGTAAAACCACCAAACCCAAAATGACCGGTTTATTGACACTAACCCGGTTTTTAATGACTTGAAGCCTTAGGATCTCTAGCTTAGTTTTGAAGACCTTAAGATATCCAAAGAAATGGAACTGAACCCCGATTGTTGCATAGACACACAAATCAATCTAAACTGCAATGATGAACCTCTTTTTAAATTATTGTGGGAGACTTTAGAGGGAAAAAAGTGAGCTCATGCAATCTTAAAAACTTTATTCTACTTTTTTAAATTCCATTAGGTAACGGGGTAAAACCAATCACATGGGGTTAAACCGATAGCTAAGGGTTTTTTGCCTAATATTTTCAGGATTAATAGTATATGTCAATTTACCGCCAAACAAGCGTTCGTACCTGTCCGAGGATATGCCAGTCGCCATAGTGAGCTCAAAGTAATAGGTTGAAAGTGTCGCGTGGCTGCAGTGTAGACTAGTAAACAAAACGTCGTATTCGGGTGTTTTTTACAAAATTTGGAAAGATTTCCGTCTACAGAAAAAGTGATTACTATAGAACATTTCTGGTAAGTGTTATTTTGTTGTGGAATTCTTAGAGAGTATTAGTCATGGCCAATTATGCGATTTTTCTTTTTGGGTTAATTTTGATATATTTTTTTCTGTAAAATCTGAAATTTGTGGGGTAAAACCGACCAACAATTGCCTAGTTATTTTATAGATTGTACCTACCTAATTCTTATGGATATGAACGTATAAGAAAGGCCTCTGAGAATTATGGAGTACCTTATACCAACTTACAAGAAAAAATTCGAAAAAAGAGGCAACATCTCAAGATTGGAGCGCCACCAGTTCTTTCTGAACTGGAAGAAAAAAAGCTGCTTGACTGTCTACTAGTGTGCGCGGACTGGGGATATCCTCTAAAAAGTATTGGCAGGAAGAAGAGAAAAAATATTCAGAGACAATTTACCAGGACCAGATTGGTTCTTCAAATTTATGGACCGACATAAGGATCTCACCGTAAAATTGTCAGAGAATACAAAAAGGGTAAGGGCTGCAGTCACTTATGAAACAGTTGAAGAGTATTTTCGTCATCTTGGAGAGTCTTTGAAAGCGGTCGCACCGTCAAATGTGATAAACTATGACGAAACCAACTTCACGGACGATCCAGGAGCTGTAAAAGTCGTGGTCAGAAATGGATCAAAACACGCTCATTGAGTGATGGACACGTCGAAAACGAGCACTAGCGTTATGTTTTCAGTTGCTGGTGCTGGAACACTATTGCCACCTTATATAGTGTACAAGGCAAAGCATATGTATGAAGTATGGGCCGATGGATGCTTCCCTGGTGCACGATATAACAGAACGATCAATGGTTGGTTGGACAGCAAAACTTTTGAAGACTGGTTTCTATCGATAGCATTGCCCTACTTCAGAAACTTAGAAGGCCCTAATGTAATGATAGGAGATAATTTATTCAGTCATCTTACAGTCAATGTTATCGAGCGATGTGAAAATAATGGTATAAAGTTTATACTTTTACCTTCAAACTCCACAGATTTATTACAACCACTTGACGTTGCCTATTTTCGACCTTTAAAGAATGCTTGGAGGAAAGTGCTCACAATTTGGAAAATCAAAAACAGGGGTGTCCTGCCCAACTGTTTTTCCAAGAAACAATAGAAAAAGTGGGTCTCAAATCAACCTCAATCACCCAAGAAGGCTTTAAAGCGTAGCATAGTGCTTTTAAATCCAGATCAAGTGCTCAAAAAATACAACATTTGAAAAAAGGATAAAACGAAAATAGCGAACAGGAAGAGACTAGAGTCGAGCAAATATGGACGAATACCATTGTCGATCATTTGAGAGAACTAAGAACAGGTTCAAGTGAAAATCCAAAGAGAGGTAAAAGGATGAAGGTGGCAGCAGCAAAAAGTATTTCTAAGAAAGACCATGTACAAAAAAGTGAAGGTTCTGAAAGTGAGCAAGGGTTAGAAGTACACGATCTAAGTTTTTCAGAGTTGGAAAATGACGAGGAAATTTCCGAGGACACACCCCAGGTTTCTGATGATACACGTTTTCGGCTTGGAGAATTTGTTGTCGTTAAATTTGTTACTAACAAAAGAGATCGATTTTTTGCTGCTAAAATTACAGATATTTCTGACGAGGAGGTCACACTTCAATGCTTGAGGAAAAAGTCAAAAAAACAAATTTGCTTTGCTTATCGAGGATATCGCCATAGTTCAGAAAGAACAGATTATACAAAGAATACAAGCAATTCCTCTTAGAAGAGGAACATTTACTTTCAGGGGGATTTCCAACCTTACGTTAGAATAAGTTAGAAAATAGGTACCAAATTACCAATGTACCACCAAAGAACCAACGTCTTCCTTTTGTTTTTTAGAAACAAGTGTTTTCTTTTATGTTTTAAGTTTTTTTCAATGTTTTAAACCCAAATTTGTATTTATTTTTGAAATAAAGTTCTTTAGTAAACAAATCTTGTGTTGATTTTTACAATTTATTGCATAAAACATAGTTTAAAATTTTTTTTTGTATGATCGGTTTTACCCTAAAGCTTGCTTAAAAGCAACATAAACGCAATTCAACACCCGATCGGTTTTACCCCAACATATGGGTCCATTTAAAAAGAAAAGCTTTTAACCAGTGAGTTCTACCAGTCCTCACATACGGAGCAGAAACCTTAACTCTCACAAAAACATCAGCCGAAAAATTGAGAAGGACACAACGAAAGATGGAGAGATCAATGCTTGGAATAAGCTTAAGAAATAGAATAAGAAACGAGGAAGTTCATAACCGAACCGGAGTGGAAGACATTATCGAACATATTACAAGGCAAAAATGGAGATGGGCAGGACATGTTGCAAGAATGAAAGACGACAGTTGGACAAAAAAATTGCTTGAGTGGAGACCACGGGCTGACAAGCAAAGCCGAGGAAGGCCCCCAACGCGATGGACCGACGACCTCAAAAGAATCGTGACCAATTGGATAGCAGAGGCGCAGAACAGAAGCAGATGGAAGAGTCTAGAGGAGGCCTATGTTCAACAATGGACAACTCAGGGCTGATTGATGATGATGATGATGATGGGGTAAAACCGATCACCTTTTGAAAATATATGAGACAAAAACTATTAGGGTGATTTCAAAAGAAAAACCACCAATTGGCACTTCAGATATGATACTTTAACATATATAATTTGCAGCTTTCTTAATTCAAAAATAATCTTGAAAACATGAAAAAAACCTCAAATTTTGGTCGGTTTTACCACGTTCGACGGTACTAATTTATAGCAATTATTTGTAATCAATCATTTGACGAGTTCTTCTTCATTGAAACAAGAAACATTTTCAATTTTTACTTAAAATTCTTAATAATTTGTTTTGGGGATAACTTGTTGATTGAACCTACTTTGACCTTTAGTCAATTTTTAACATATTCATTATGATGTTATGGAAACCAAGATTTAAAAAACTTAATTTTAGAGAGTTTACGATAAATTTCTTCTTTGATTATAAATTTCAAATCAGCAATTTTTTCGAGAATTTAAAAAACTTAATTTTCTAATGACATATGTCAATTTTCATCTTTGAAGAATCATTTACAAGGCTGGTATTCTAAAGCCCGCCACTCACGTTCCAACGGCGCAGTACGATTTTGTCGAATGCAATTGCAGTACAATTGCGATTATATCCAGATAATTTTAATTCCCTTTTGTAGTACTCGCTTAGCTTTTGTAGTATACAGTCGATTGCTCCCGTTATCAATAGTGCTACGGAAAGGGTAAATCAACAAAAACAAAACAAATTAGCTTATCAGTGTATAGAATATTGGAGCAACCAATTCCCACACAGTATGCAATAAATAATAGCCAACACCACTATAGAAGATCATCAACTAGCGAAGAAGAATTCTTAGGATTTGATGAGAGCGAGCAAAATAAAGAAAATCCTTGGCAAGTAATAAAAAAAAAAAGAAAAAAGTTGGTTGGTGTTATTACTAACCATAGATTGGGAGTGCCCCTCTTATTTCAATGAGCTTGTGGCACTGTGTAGCTGATAACAGGACAAGTGCTGTTCTTGTCCGTTGATTAGGCCTAATAGAGACACCTTTAAAAAAACGCACCTCCATACTCTATCTCATAGGCGGTCGGGAAAAAGGTCGATAATAAATTATTCAATAAATCAATGAATTAATTATTTAAAACTCAATGTCACTTTTATCATGCGGGGATAACGCTCATTTTGATTCTATAAATATACTCTATACGAGTCTATAAAATGTAATAGGACTTTCTTGACATCCTATGACTTTTAGGGATAAATTAATATTATTCTTATCATGATCTTTTTTACTTTGTGTATGTCCTGTAGGTTCAGGGACGTCTGTCGGTAAATTCTGTTGTTATAATAGAATCAAGTTGATTTAATTTAATGCTGAGTTCAGGTAGTTTAATATCAAAGTCTTCAATTTTCTTCTTAATGTCCGCTTTAAACTTCACTTTTAGTAGACTCTTGATTTCAGTAATATTCCTCCCAATATTTGAACTGCATGCATTGCAAAGTATATGTATATCCCACGTACTGTTTGCCTCGTAACTCAATCATCGACCCACAGACCGACAAGCGATGTGTATTCGTTTCTTATAGCCATCACACTGGAACTTCCTATCGGTAGTAAAAAGTTAGCTTTGAACATTTAGCCCAAAGCGATGTACTAGGCACGATTAACTTTGTGTTAGTTTTAAATATGAATTATAATTATTAGATTGATAATAAATAGCAAATCTATCATAATCACTTACTTGAACTTAACAACACATTTAAAATCAATTTTCAATAAATTTAAATTTGCCGGAGTGTAGCAAAATACGACCGCTTCGATCGAAGTCTGCCTAAGCAATGAAGAATGTAACGAAGAATGACTTTTAGATGAAAGAATATTACAGGAATATTTTTAATTTTTGTTTCTTCTTCTTCTAGTTCCATGACCGTTATCGATCGTTGGATATCATGTTGACTACTATATTCGCTATCGTGACTTGACGGCAGCTCTAAATAGTGATGTAGTCGATTTTCCGTACCGTTGTCTTTTTTCAGCCATGATGTTCTTCTACCAGAACCACGTTTACCTTGGATCTTTCCCTGAATGATCAGATGCAAATGGTCTCCCTGAAAATTATTTTTCAGAGTGTCTCATAATGTGACCGAAGTATTCCAGCTTGCGTTTCTTTATTATATTGACCAGTTGTGTGGTACAGGCGTCTAAGGACGTCCTCATTTTTAATTTTGTCGATCCAGGTTATTCGTACGGCTCGAATATATTATTTGATTATATTTTGTCACGTGTAAAGTACATTTCAATTTTATTTTTTGAGTATGAATGGTACCCATATTCAAGGCCAGACTACTTTCTTGGACTAGTTCACATGGACTTGGACTAGACATTAATGTCTAAAACATTTAAACTATTCGCATATGTAATAAAATCGAGTTTTATAAAGACACTTTACTCTACGTTAAAAATTGATTTAGGAAAAGCATATTAAAGATTCAATTTCTGATTGACATCTTTCAGCAAAGAAAATATTCTTACATGCAATTATTTGCTGATTAAAGGGTTTCAAAACATTTCTTAATAAATAAGTATGAACTTTTATGGAATTTTTTAGGAGATATAAATAGAAGTGCACATCACTGGTATACGTTTATTATAAAAAATAGTTGTCTTTAAAGGTTTTTATTGATTTTCCCAAAATGAGGTGAGTTAATTTTTTAAATAAAGATATATTTGCTCGCTATATTAATTCGTCCATCTTGTGGTTCATTTTAATTCTCCACGAATCATCACTACAATGGGTTGGTCCAAATGTCGTTCTTAATATTTTGCGATCAAATATTCTCAATTGTTTTTGATCAGCGCTTGAGAGAGTCCACGTTTCGCATATATACGTGAGCACTGGTCTAATAACTATTTTGTAGATTCTTATAATTTAGCAATTTATTTTTTATTACGTCTTCGTATATCTTAAAGTCCCAGGTTAACTCAGCCCGAAAATGAGTACCTTGAGTACTTACTTACTTTCCGTGTCCGGAAAAACAGCTTTAAATTTTGTATTTCCAATGGTTGGCCACATAGATTGCCCTATCATTCGCTAACAATAGGTGTTCTTCTGTGCAGGTCTCTCTCATCTCTGTGCATGATAGTAGATGATGACTATTCTGAACCGTGCCACAGTCGCAGGTATCGTCCTCCTGGTATCCTCATTTCTTCAGGTTACTAGCCCAACGTAAAACCAAGTAAAACGCCAGTTCTTAGTCTGTTTAGCACTTTCCATGTGGGATACGATAAATTGCGTCCAGCGGCCATTTTACTTGGCTGAAACTTGGCATTTTGTATTTGTTAGTTTGCGGATGATATTATTTCTGGCGCTTATTTTTCTCTTGACATCTTGACAGTGACATCAATAAGACAGTTCTATCCAGACGTAGGTATTTTGGCGTCTCATTGTGTTCCAGCATCTGACCACGCCATTCCACCTCCAGTGCCCTTCGGGCGTGCTTGTTTCTAAGATGGAAAGCATACACCTGGGTTTTTGTAGGATTGGGTTTCAGATGGTTTTCGTCATAGTATATTGCTAAGTCTTCTAGGGCATCTGTCAGTTTTACTTCGACTACATTGAAGGTACTTCCCTGAGCTGACACAGCTGTATCATCCGCGTAAATACACTGTCTTGCTTGTTGGTTTTTGAGTTGGTCGTTGGTGTAAATGTTGTATAGCATCGGCGCGAGGACACTTCCTTGTGGGAGTCCATTTTTTTATCCCTCCACCAACTGTTCTTGGATTGGAGCGTTACGTAGAAGCGTTTATTCTGGAGAAGACATTTCATTAACTTTGTTAGTCGAAAGTCCTTTGTAATTTCGTAGAGTTTTACCACCAGCCGTTAATGGTCAATTGTGTCATAGGCGGCAGTCAGGTCTATCAACGCTACTCCTGTTATTTCTTTCCGTTCGAACCCATCTTCAATATGTTGGATGAGATTAAGAGTTTGACTGCAGGATCATTTTCCGGGTCTAAACTCTGCTTGTTCAGGAATAATTTTAGTGTCCACAGATTCAGCGATCCTGTTCAGTATCATTCTTTCGAACGCCTTGAAAAGGCGACACAAAAGACAGACAGGTTTAAAACTCTTTGTATCCGTCGGATCCTTTCCTGGTTTTAAGAGAGCCACCACTCTAGCTTTCCTCCAGATTTTGGGGATTTGGAATGTACGGAAGCAACAGTTAATCATTTTTACGAGCCACTCTAGGGTTTTTGGTCCAAAGTGCTTTATTCGTTCTGTTGATATATCGTCTAGCCGAGCCACTTTATTATCTTTCATTTGGTGGATCGCGCATCTCATCTCCTCCAGACAAAAGGAGGTTCCTAGAACATCCTCTTCTTCGTCGATATTTCGTTGTAGTCTCACTTTGTTCTTCCTTGATGTCGTCTTACCATTCGTCAGGAGACGATGGGCTATCTGATCGAGTGTGACTTTTGTCAGATTGGGTGCCGGGGCAGCGGGATTGTTGCCAAGATTCCAAATTAATTTCCAAGCGCGTCTGCTGTTTTGTTTCCTGTCTAGACTCGTGACCAGCTTGCACCATCTGTCCGTTCTGTTGGCGGATATCGCATGTAGCACTTCCTCCCCGGCCTGTATTGTTGCTTCCGAAAAGGGACCATCTTCATATAGCTGCTCGTATCTTTTAAGTAGGGGTTTAGATTCTTCATTGAGCCACGCTATGTATTCGGTTCGGCAACCTCTAGGAATATATTTTCGTGATATTTGTTTTACGATTTGTAAAAATTTATCGTATGAATCAGAGCACGGTTCTAGCTGTGAAACTTCTTGATCTAATGCTTCAGCGAATTTTTCCCATTTTGCTTTAGTGAAATTGAACCTTCTCTTGAAAGGAACAATTTCGTATCTGATTGGGGCGTTCAAAAGGCAAGTTATTAAAAATTATTATCACTAACAGAAAATGAAATACGCGAATTCGATCTCACGCAGACTTATACTCGCTTCCACCTCAGTCCAGCGGAAGTGCCAAACGCTCTCGCAATCAAAATATTCGATTGTGCAGATCTACGTTATACTCGGAGTCAGAGTTGACGGTAACGTTCAATCCACTATACCCACGAGTTCTGCTTGATTAAGGATAGAGCATAATCCTCACTGCTGAAGTCTTTCTGTCCGGGTTGGCTCGCAGATTCAATGCACTAGCGAGCCAGGGAGAGTATTGCCTAGAGCGTTAGCCACAAGACTGATTTAACTCCGTCGGCCGCTCGCTTTAAATAGCCGCTCCGGACCCCACCTCGTCGTCTTTTCGTGGAAATGGATGCGTGATTATCGACACTCCCACGGTTCGAACTGTTGAATGCTGTTGCTGTAGGACGTTCAGCACATCGTTACACCCCCTTCTCTTTGAAAAAAAAAGTAACATAGCTTTTTTTTGTGTATGTGTCTACAGCCTTGTGATGCCATCTATCCCTCGCGGTATCTTTACCACAGTCTTCCTCCCGTTGTTACACCATATCCGGTATTTTTTGGTCCTACTCTCGATCAGGTGCTTTAAGACGATCTCTGTGAGATCGGAGTTTTTCTCGGGTTGAGGTTCTCCTGGAGTGGACGCGGATTGGGCTTCTGGCCCTGTTGGAGTATCAGGTACGCTCTTCTTCCTTGTTGGGGTTGGTGGTGTACCAAATAGTTCATGGAACCTCTTCAGGATCCTCTCCGCGTCTTTCCCTGGTGTCACGGGCAGTCCGTGTCACTCTGGCGTTCCCGGAGAGGTCATCTCTTCCGGTATCTCTAGTACGTCTTCCATGTTTGATGTGGATGAACTGAATTCTGCTTGCTAGCATTGCCACTTAAATACCGTTTGATTGTGGTGGGGATTGGATTTCTGTAGTAACATTTTCCCCCTCCCATGGTTTTAAACCTTTTACATGTGCCGTCATCTGCTTGCGGCTGCTACTATCGGCCAATTTCAGTTTTACTATTACTGGTGATATCACTGATGTTACTATGTATGGTCCTGAATACTTTGGCGCTAGTTTGCTGGTGAAAGCTGCACTAGCCGATGATAGATGATGTTCCTTTTTCATGACTCGATCTCCTGGATGTGGCCGCCAGTCTCTTCGTCTTAGATCGTTATGTTTATTTTGGTCCTCGAAAGCGTGTTCCATGTGTTTATACATGCAGTATACCATGTGGCAATGAAACAACTTGGATTGAAATTTGCATCAAAAATACTCTTATTTTATCTTGTTTTAGGGGCTTTCTGAATAACCTAAATATCCTTAGTTTAAATGTAAAAACTTTAAAATATTTATGTCTTTGGCCAAGAACTACGAATAATTGGATAAACCGTGTTGGCAGTTTTTTAATTGTATTTACTGTAATCCTTAGCGCATCTCAGGCATTTGGTGCAGTAGCTTATCAGGTAATTTTAAAATCTTTTTAAATAATATTAATGTTATTGTTCTGAAGCTATTTTCTTGTGGCATTTTAAATTAATTACTATTTAAATGGGAATAAGCCACAATTAAAGGTTAAAATACGTTTATTGACATTTCAATTTCCACTTCGGAAATCGTTCTCAAAATACAAACATTAGTAAATTAAACAATTTTTTTTTCTTTTTTTTTGTTTAAAACAAAAAAATTAAAAAAAAACAAAATTTGTTTAATTTACTAATGTTTGTATTTTGAGAACGATTTCCGAAGTGGAAATTGAAACGTCAATAAACGTATTTTAACCTTTAATTGTGGCTTATTCCCATTTAAATAGTAATTAATATTAATGTTTTCTTGTTGCGTTTTATATTTAAATATTAAGTGTTCCAATTAGAGGAGGGTTACCTTATTAATTTTCAAGTAAGCAAAAATACCTTGCAATATTTCCTTTTTGTTTAGACCAATGCTCATCGTTTGGTTATATACAGAGACATTTTCAACACATCAATCAGGTTTTGCTTATTAAATCCCATTTTAAATTAATGAAAACGCAAGTAGATTCAACCTCAATTTCTTCGTATTTAGCACGGAGGCTGTTGTCATATATGAAGTCATTGTTTAATAATTAAAAAAAATTAGTTACAGATTTTCAATAGCAGTTTCAGATTCACTCACTTTCAGGTTGAAAAGATTTAGAAAACAGCACTACTGTCGATAGAACAAGATTACACTTGCAGTCAAATAAGGTTTGACATTAAATGCCTTTGTTCATGAATTTTATTATACATGATTTATTATTATAACTGAAAAATAACTCTGTTACAGGTACAGCTGGTTCCTAAAAAACTGATACGACTCTTAAAGCGTATTTTGTAGAAAATTGAGCAGTGTATTTTAAAGGATAAATACTTATTATTTACATACTGTCACTGTCACTGTCAAATCTTAAAATTTGTCAAATAACTTATTCTGTTCAACCTAAAAAAATGGCTCCACATGCTAGCAAAGAACTAAAAGCAAGAATTTGTTACGAAATTAGAAGATGGGTGGTCACTATCTGCCGTAGCGAACCATTTTAACGCAAGCAGAACAACATTTTTTTTATTAATAAAAGAAGATTTTTTTAAAAATAAAATGGAGAGAACAATAAACTCTAAAGAAAGTAAGGTTCTGGAAGACCAAAAATATCTACGGCTCATGAAGATCGTACGCTTTTGGAGAGATTAGAAGGGAATCTTTTTGAAGATGCGAAAACTGCAAGAATTATGTCACAGTTTCCGGGAAGAAAGACAACAACTTAGCTCAGAATTAAAGCATCGCGTCTTAGGTACCGAACTACAGCAAAAAAATAAGCTCTTACACCACAACAGAAGCAATCAAGACTTATATTTGCTTTAAAACATCAGCTACAAAATCAAGATTTTTTAGACATATTAATATTTACAGATGAGAAAATGTTTTTATCTTTTAAAAAAGGCAAAATTGGGGTGTATAGACCAGATAATAATATATTTAATCCTCTATATAATTATGGATATCAAGTAGCTGGTCATTTTAGCGTCAATGTATGGGGATTGATTTCATATCCAGAAAATAATTTTATCCTCCAACATGATAATTGTACTGTCCACACTGCAGATATAATGAACCAGTAGCTCCAGAATAACAACATCGAAACCTTACCATGTCCCAGTTACAGTCCAGATTTAAACCCAATCGAGAATGTGTGGGGGGTTATTATAAAACGGAAGTATCGGCGTAATTTTATATCTCAAAATGCTGAAGAGCTGTGGCACGGTATACAACAGGTTTGCGAAGAGCTCTCTCAAGAAGACAATTTCATAGTTTCTTTCACGCAGATGGACCGAAAACTACAAGCTGTTATCAATGATGGAGATATTACAAAATATTAATTTAATTTTTACATACCTAAATTTAGTATAGTTTTGGTCTTCCAGACCCTCGCTTTCTTTCGAGAGTTTCTTGTTCCCTCCATTTTTTATTAATAGAAAAACTGTGGTTCTGCTTATGTTAAAATGTTTTGCTGCATCTGATAGTGCCCAGCACCAGCTATCTTTTAATTTGGTTATAATTTTTGCTTTAATATATTGTTGAGTTAAGTCGTTTGTTTTATTCCTTAACAATAATAAATAATAATAAAAATAATAACAACAACCCCATTTTATGTAAAAACTATCATTCCTATACTCGTTATAAAATGCAGGTGTTATGGAATACTATGCGTTTATTTCTTCTCCGGACTAACTCTTTGTTTTGGAATTAAACAGAATATATTGACATGTATAAATTTATTATATTAGAGGATGAAAATTACACTCTGCTTGTTATTTCTTAAAACTATGAATATATAAGTTCTGTTATCTACAATTATTTAACGATGTTTCTGGATGGATTTGAGTACAAGAGATTGGACTCAAATATTAATATTAAAATAGCAAATACGGATAGCTTATCGAACAAAGAAATAAGAGAAATAAATTATTATTATTCCATAGATACGAAGTATTAGGTGAATAAACTAGCGAAACTTATTTATTCTAAATAGGAAAATATTTATGAAGAGTATTGATTCTGATTTCTAACAGCAAATAATTATTAGTGATTATACATGAGAACTTTTCATAATTGTAAATAACATATACCAGGTGACTAAAAACTATATAGAAATACATAGATACTTTAATTATCTTACATGTGAGTAGGTAGGTACATTACACCTCCTTTTGTAAGAATGAAAATAATTGTAAAATGAATTTTCATTTAAATGGTATAAAACATTTGTATACATTATTATTTTATTTTAACACATTTAAATAGTTTCTTTTAGTCTCGATAGTCTTTCACTTCGTCTTATCGGTGTAGTCTCTGTGAAACTAGTCTCTTCACACTTTTTGGATTCACTATAATTATTGTCTTTATTATGTTTACAATCTATACTTAAATCTGTCTCATGTACATGTTTTCGTTTACTTTGACATATATTTAGTGTTAAACAATTTGTAATTTGTTGACAACTATGTGACGGATTTCTACGAAATCGTCGGTAAAAATATTTAATTATCCTGTATAAAATATAAAGTAACATACATTTTATCAAAAATAAGATTGCATAAGTGAAATAAGAACTATTTTTTATTGTGTCTGAAAAATTAATATTTGTTTCTGAGGTCATTTTCTCTAAATTATCTAGTTTATGGCTTGCTAAATTTAATGCATCTCGATCGAGATTATTTAATTGTAAGGGAACAAGGTGTAATTTGGATTCATTATTTATCTTAATATCATCACAACAGACTTCTGGAAGGGATAAATCTGGAATGATAGACTGAAAATTACTTTCTTTTGGATTTGAGACAGATATCAAAATAGTTGATCCGGTGTAAGTTTTGCAATTATTCGAAGTAGAAAAAATACCTGTGTTTGAAAGAACAATAGATATTGGCGTACTAGTCTGACAGCTTAAAGTTAAATCTGTTGGTTTGGGTAAAACATATATCCAAGGATTTGGTTTGTTTAATTTATGCCAAATTTCATATTCTGTTTGAATTATACGAGTATCGCAACTAGATGGTATGTTTGTTATTGAAGTTAACAATTCAGTTTCACAAATTGGATTAGTGTGTGTAAATCGGAAAGTATCAGGATTTTTGCAAATAAGTTTTTCTTCATCTAATGAATAACAGTCTTCTAATGTATCAATAGTAACATAAATGTTTCTATTTTCTGAAAGAACAAGATATTTGACAGATGGAAGAATAAAGGTAAGTCTCTTTAATGTTGGATGAATTATAGGAAGAGATATTAGTTTAAAAAGAGAATAAGGAGTATTACTAACCAAAGGTATACTAACCGTAATTAAAATCTTGTTATCAAAATATATATATTTAAGTAAAATGATATCGAAATATTTATGAGCATAATCGATAGTCAATGGAAATGGATAAGTCGATGTACTAGGTAAATGCGTTACCGTTTTAGATAATTCTTGAATTAGTTGCTCAGGTGTTATAACAGAAGGATGAAGGTTATTATTTCTTGCAAATAGAATAACGTTTATTAAAGTAGAATATTCTTGTTGTAATTCTGTTATAAAGAAAGTTAGTAAGGTAAAATGTTCTTCAATTTTTTGTTTTAAATCTAAATTAAAATATTTATTATTCATTTTATCTGTGTAATTGGTAATTGATTCAAAATTTTTATCAAAAATCACTTTGTTTCGGTCTAGATTTGTAATAGAGTTATTAAAATTTGCAATCGTGGCTTTTACTACATGAATTTGTTGTTTTAGTAAATCAAGAAGATGATTTTCGTTACTTTCAGCTTTGTTAATAGCATTATTGAAATTTTCAGCATCATCACTGTCTAAGGTACCGAATAAGGTCCTGAAAACAGATCCAATTGCATTAAATAGAGCGCGTTTTGGTCTAAAATGTTCATGCAGAATTATGTTTTTTAAAGTTTGTTCATCTTGAAAGAGTCTAGGTATGATTTGTCCTAAGAGTTTTAGTGAAGTATCGCATAATCGTAATTCAATAAGAACTGGTTTGTTTTGACACAGTCTTAATGTTTTTTGATAGGTGAGATCTACAAAATTTAATTTGTCTGTAAAAGGTTGTAAAGGAATATGACTTAATATGTTCCAATGAGTTTCAATAAATTGAACATTTTTTATGTGTTCGTAATAGATTCCAGGTGATTTGTTGATAGGAGTATTGGTATATTTCTTGTGAATTTGTTCACTATTTGTCAGCCATATTATTGCATACCTGAAACAAAAGCATGTTTCAATCTATTCATGTGAACTTTTATTGGTTTTTTATTTACTAAAATTGTGCAATTGACAGGAGAATTTATCTCTAGAATTTTATAAGGTCCATTATAATTTTGTGTAAGTTTTTTGGTTTGACCCTTCTTTGTTTGTTCATTTTGGAGATATACTAATTGTCCTTCTAAGAAAACGGTGTCATTAATCTTTTGGTCATAATATTTTTTACTGACTACTTTAGATTCTAATAGATTCGTTTTTGCTAACTCATGAGATTTTCTAAGCTTAAGTGTTAAATTATCTAAATAATCTTCATATGTATATTTGAGTTCTACTGGTCGTATTATACTGCTAGGTAGATTAGGTGTATATCCAAATATTAGTTCATATGGTGTGAATTTGGTTGAAGTATGATTAGTTGTATTATATGAAAACATAGCAAAATCTAGCCATTCGTCCCAATCGGATTGATCAGCTTTAATATAATGTTTAAGGTAGTCTGCTAAAGTAGCGTGACTCCTTTCTAATGCAGCATTTGATTCTGGATGATAAGCAGTACAATTTATATGTCTGATTTTAAAAAGCTTGGCGATTTGAGAAAATAATTTGGAAGTAAAATCTCGGCCTTGATCAGTAACTATTATATCGGGTTTTCCAAACTTGCAAATAAATCCACGAACCAGATTTTCAGCGATAGTCTTGGTTTCATGATTCGGAATTGCATAAGCTTGAGAAAATTTTGTTAAGTCATCTTGTAATGTTAATATGAACTTATTACCTGACTCGGTTAAAGGTAAAGGACCTACTATATCTAAAAATATTTTTTCTAATGGATTTGAGCTTGTTGTTGTTATCTCCATGGGCTTTACGAATTTTTTTCTAACGAGTTTATTTTTCTGACAAGATTCACAGGTTTTTATAAAGTTTTTAATATCATTTTTCATATTATTCCATTTGAAATGTTTTTTTATACGATTGTATGTCCGATGAAAACCAGAGTGTCCAGCCGTAGGACTAGTGTGATTCTCTTGTAATATTGTAGTTATTTCCTCAGGTTCAGGATTTGTTAGTATATCATGATAAATGATAATAGATATATCAGTTTTTCTAAAAATAAATCTAATCATAGATCTAATTTTTCCCCAACTTAATTTATCGTAGCTAAAAGTTATTCTGGGTAGGCAAATTTTTAATATTTTATCGTTTAATAACCAGTCTCTTAATTTTATTAGGGAATTAAATATATCTTCATAAGAGGTATTGTCCCAATAATTATTTTTTATAAATATGTAATAAAAGTTTTTATTTTGATCAGAAATATATATAATGTCATTTAGTCTTGGATTTTTGGCTTTCAATTTTTCTATATGACTGAATTGTTTATTTATTTGTTTCTGAACGATCTCATTAAAATTTAAATCTACGGAAACAAACAATGCTAAATTTTGTGAAAATGATGTAATCTTTTCATTTGTTTCTTTTATATTATCATTTGTTATTAATATAGTTTCGGATTTAGATAAGAACTGTGAATAAGTGTCATTATTTTCTTTACTCATTTTGTTTATTTGTAAGGTGATTGTTGCCGGGTTTTTGTTTTCTTCGCAAATATTTGTTTCAGATATGGTTAAAGGAGGACGACTTAAACAATCAGCATTTTGATTTAATTTACCTGGTTTATAAATAATTTCATAGCTATATTCTTCTAATGCTAATCTCCACCTAACGAGTCTTGATCCGGGATCTTTTACATTAAATAGCCATGTGAGTGGTTTATGATCCGTATAAATGAAAAATTTATTTCCGTACAAATATGGTCTAAAGTGTTTAACACTCCATACAATTGCAAGTAATTCTTTTTCTGTTGTGCTATAGTTTGATTCCGCTTTGTTCAAGGTACGACTAGCATAAGCAATAGGTAAATCATCTGGTACTTTACCTTGAGAAAGTATGGACCCTATTGCATAATTACTAGCATCCGTTGTTAAGACAAAGGGTTTGGTAAAATCTGGATACTGAAGTATTGGTTCTGAACAAAGTATTGATTTCAGGTTCTCAAATGACTGTTGTTGAATGCTTGTCCAATTAAATTCAACATTTTTCCTCAGCAGTTTTGTTAAAGGTTGTGTTAAAGCACTGAAATTTTTTATAAAGCGTCTATAATAACCAGTGAGACCCAAAAAGCTCTTAATATCTTTTTGTGTTCTGGGTATAGGAAAATCTGTAACAGCACATACCTTTTTTTCGTCCGGTTTGACACCAAATTCAGTTATTAAATGTCCTAAATACATTACTTCGCGACGAAAAAATTCGCACTTATCTGGTTGTATTTTTAAGTTGAATGTAGACAATTTTTCGAATACTTCTTTTAATCTTTTATTATGATTTTCTAATGTATCGGCATGAATGACTATATCGTCGAGATAGACAAAACATCTGTAATTTTGTATTCCTGAGAGGACAGTATTCATTAGCCTTTGAAAAATACTGGGAGCATTTTTTAATCCAAATGGCATTCGTGAATATTGATAATGTCCAGACGGAGTTGAGAAAGCAGTCTTTGGAGAATCCTCAGGATCCATTTTGATCTGGTGAAATCCTGATGTTAAATCTATTGTTGAAAAATATTTTGAATGACCCAATTGGTCTAATATATCGACTATATTCGGAAGTGGAAATGAATCTCCTATAGTAATATCATTTAGTCGTCGATAGTCTATAACAATTCGCCATTTCTTCTTTGCTGAAGCATCGGCCTTTTTTGGCACAACCCAAAGGGGCGAATTCCATGGCGAAGTTGATTCTTCGATAATACCTTGATCTAGCATACCTTTTATTTGAGTTTCGACTTCATGTTTGTGTACTTCAGGATACCTGTATGATTTAGTGCTAATAGGTACATTAGAATTTAAAGGAATTTTGCAAGTTATGGCATTTGTACTGGTAAGTTGATCTCCTTCCAGATAAAAGATATGATTGTACTCCTTGCAAATAGAAATTAAAGATGATTTTTCTTCACTATTTAAATGATCTGTTCTCAAGGCATTTTTTAATTTAGCAATTCTGTTAGAATTCGTATTATCTTTATAAGAAGACATTTTTCGTATATTTGCATTGTTTTGTAAATTTGGAATTTTTTCTATTGCTACTTGAATATCGTTTAATTCAACATCCGTTTCAGTAGTGTTTACGATTGAGGTTAAAAAGAAATCATTTTTTACTTTAACAACACTAGGACATAAAAATACACCTTTAAAGATTTCGCGTTCGGGACATAATCCTTCGCTTAATTCATTATTTATTACTTTAATTTGAACAATTGTTTCAGTTCTTGCGGATAGAATAGTTTTATTACTTCTTGAGTTAGAATTAGAGTTTTGATTTAGTATAAGATCGTCTGAACAGGATTTTTCTTCTGAACAGGATTTTGATTTATGATTTCGTGAAGAGTTACAAGTTTTATTTGTGCATATCTCAGTGGATTTTACACATTTTGGACTTGAATTTTCTTTGGATTTAGAGTTAGATTTAGATTGAATTGGATTGGATAGTAGTTCTTCACTACTTAAGGTTATTTGGATATCATTGGTTTCTAAATAAGAATGATCCTCTATGGATTTAGCATCATAAGGAAATATTTCATCGATATTAGAACTTGTCTCGATATTTTGATCTCTCAGAAATTCGTCATTGTCATTGTTTAATGGAGATTTTATATATTCGATTGAAATAGAACAATTTTTAAAGTTTAATTTATTTTCTTTATAATCAATTTGGCATTTATTTATTTCAAAAAAATCGCTACCTAATATACCGTCGAAATGAAGAGGAAAATCGTCTTCTACGACATAGAAAACATGAGTTTGGACAAAATCTTTTATCTTGAAATTTACGTTACAACTACATATAGTTTTATTTGGATTTAAGACATTTTTATCAATGCCTCGTAGAGTAATAGACTTAGAATAAATTTTTGGAATGTTTAGTATTTTTGAATATTTAATTAAAGAAATATCTGCGCCTGTATCGATTAGAAACTTGCAAGAGGATGGATTAGAATTATTTACTAAGGGTAAATCTACATAGGAAGTGACTGAGAAGTTGATGGTTGTGATACGGCCTGAACTGAACGAACTCCTCGAGAATCGACCGTTGGTTGTCGAGGATTCTGGAAGTTTAAAGAATTTGTTGGATTTTTGTTTTTATTGTTAAATTCGCGTTTTCTACATTCTTCTATAACGTGACCTGGTTTTTTGCAGTATCTGCAAAAACGTTGGGAAGTGTTGGTATTTTCTTTTCTTAAGTTTGGAGGAAAATCAGAATTGGAATTTGAATTTGAAGGTTTATAATTTTGATTTTGAGAATTTGACCTTTGAAGATTTGAATTAGGATATTTTGGGTTTTGAAAACTAGAATTTTGAAGATGTCTAACATTTCTATCTGAATTGTTTTTATATCGACAGTTATTTGAGGAATGGTTATTTCGTTTGCAAATATTACAGAATGGTCTGAAAATTTCTTGTCTTGATAACTGTTCTTGTTCTTCGGCAATTGCTATAGCAACAGCTCTTTCTAAGGAATCTGGATTTCGGGCTTTGATTAAAATAGAGAGGTCTTTGTTTAATCCTCTAATAAAGACATTTAGTGCTTGAGTTTTTAAGAGTTTAGTACATGCATTTCTTGCATCTGGAGATAAGTCTGGATCAAGTGTATTTATTAATTTTATATAGCAATTTTCAACTTTATTTGCAAATGACATTACATTTTCACTGGGCATCTGACGTAAGGAATGTAATTCCAATTGCCACTGACCTTCAGTTCGGCGTTCAGAATAAGCATCTAATAAGAAGTCTTTTAAATCTTTCCATTCGTCAAATGTTCTGTTTCTAGTTATGGCCCTAGCTTTATCGGTTAATTTAGTTTCTATAATGGCTAATAAGATGGGTTTGGATTGCGGATTTACTAAATTGTATGCTTTATCACAATTGTCTATGAATTCGTATAATTTTGATTTTGTACCATCAAATCGAATGAGAAGTTTTTCAGCTATTTCAATTGATACTGACATTTTATTTGAATTAGAAGTAGAAGAATTTGAAAGAGAATTTGAGTCGGGAGAAGGTATTTGTTCGTCAAATAAGTTACTTATATCAGGATATAAAGTAGACATACGTTTACAAGATTTTTAAAATATGAGACAGAATTTAAGATAGAATGTACTTACAAGTAGAATATTGTTGTTGGTCGCATAGTCTATTATTCCACGGGTTCACCTCTACTTCCGATGGAACTACAATTGGGTTATGACTGGAACTGGATTTCGAACTGGATGTACTGGACCCCAATGTAATTAGTTGTAGTGGCGATTTTTCCACACTGACAGTTTTTTTTTTGAATGATTCCTCGAAGGAAACAAGTCAATTCAAAAATTCCTCAGCTCTCCTTCTATCAGCAATCAGAGGAACTCTGCTACTAATATCCCACGTTCTGACACCAAATTTTGTTATGGAATACTATGCGTTTATTTCTTCTCCGGACTAACTCTTTGTTTTGGAATTAAACAGAATATATTGACATGTATAAATTTATTATATTAGAGGATGAAAATTACACTCTGCTTGTTATTTCTTAAAACTATGAATATATAAGTTCTGTTATCTACAATTATTTAACGATGTTTCTGGATGGATTTGAGTACAAGAGATTGGACTCAAATATTAATATTAAAATAGCAAATACGGATAGCTTATCGAACAAAGAAATAAGAGAAATAAATTATTATTATTCCATAGATACGAAGTATTAGGTGAATAAACTAGCGAAACTTATTTATTCTAAATAGGAAAATATTTATGAAGAGTATTGATTCTGATTTCTAACAGCAAATAATTATTAGTGATTATACATGAGAACTTTTCATAATTGTAAATAACATATACCAGGTGACTAAAAACTATATAGAAATACATAGATACTTTAATTATCTTACATGTGAGTAGGTAGGTACATTACACAGGAATTCAAAATAATATCAAAATTTAGAAACTAATAATTATTACAATTTGTGAATTATTAACATAGGTAATTAATTGTTTGTCGTTTGTTTGTATATTTTATTAATTGTCTGTCATAATAAATATAATATAATGTCAGACCATTCAAATACACTGCTCAAAATGATCAAATCTTACTAAGAGTCGTATCAGTTTTTTTAGGAACCAGTTGTAGGTATATTATGTTAGAGTAGTAATTAAAGAGCTTATATGTGTTTTCAATGATTTTATTTTATTTAAATTGGTGCTTTAAGAAAACCAAAAAAATTAGAAAAGTTAGGTTATGTTTTCCACTACTTATGTGTGATACCAAAGAATATAGACGCTTATCTACCAAAGAATATAGACGCTACCAAAGAATATAGACGCTTATAAGCGTCTATCTTCTTTGGCTTAGAGTAGGGAATTCTACTCGTCAAAGGAGTGACCGCAACGATAACAACAGTGAAGCTGAGTGAGCACCAAACACGTGTACCAGTGGCGTATCACCTAGGCCAATAAGAACAATATAAAACTACATAATTAAATTCCAAATAATAGTAATCATAATTTTAGTTTAATTTTCTATTTTTATTAATTTTTCATAACATTATGCAAGACGTACACAAAAGATTTAAAAAAATGACAGTTTTTTAATTTGTCAAACTTTTATACATAGGTCGAAATAAACCAGGATTAGGGATTAGGGGATGTGATAGAAGCAAACAACTTTGTGAATTATCGATTTATTGTCTACTAAACAGTATTCATTTGTTATATTTGTTTCGAATAACATTATCAAATTCATTTTGTTTTTTTGTTATAAAATGTAATCTTATATATAAATATTTATCCATTATTGCTTCAATTAAAAAATATATATGATTTGAAGCACGCCCTAAAATATGTTCTTGTAGATTGCAAAAATATTGTTCAAATTGAACGCAGTTGAGCATGATTTTATTTTTTAGAATAGAGATAAAATTGGGGTTTCCCAAATTTTGCTCGTTTATTCTTAAAAAATGTTCCGACGTTTTGCAAATTGCAATCACATCTTTGGACGGATATATCAATCCTCCTTGATTTCTTTGTAATTAATGAGTAAATAATTTAATTTGCTTCCAGACAATGCATCTACACAATCTACACATTTTATTGTGCTTTGCAATTTTCGGGCTTCAAAACCTGCTATGTAAGTAATTATTTGAACGGAACACTCACTAATTACAGTCGAATTCATTATGTAGTCACGTTCACTCCAAATAGTTTCTAAAGATTGTTCATAAAATGTTTCTAATAATCGAGCTTCAGGTGAACAAATATTCAACTTAAGTTTTTTAAATCGACATAAACCACTTAAAATAGGAATATCGTCCAATGGAACACAATTTCCTAAACCACCAGATCGAATTTCACTACGCACTAACAACCTCTTATAAGCAGCAGTGAATTGTCTGGCAGTAGAAATATCATTCCATCACCCTTTTGATCTTATACTAAAAAAAAAACGTTCAACATGATCTTGACTAACTTTGTACAAAGGAAGGTAATGTAATAATTTTTTTCTGAATAACAATGTCGTCGTACAACCCAAGAACACTTGGGTTGTACGACCCTGTAATGCTGGTTAAAGAGACGATAACTCCCAAAAATCCAGTTTTTTTTCCCGAATCGGTTACTAACTGTCCATTATCAAATTTAAGATGTGAGAAGTACGTAATAGCCTCTTATACAAACTTGTTTGTTTGTTCTATATTACTATCACATAATGCTTTCTTAAAATGTTTTGCTCTTACTGAACGACTGTTTAAAATATCAAAAACATTTGTAATTTGTATAAATTTTTTAGTAGCTTCACAACCGGAAAATTCCTTTAACTTTAATTCATTTAAACAAGAAGAAATATTTCATTTTCGTAGTTGCAATAATATATTTTATAAATCCCATTATAAATTAATTTAATCATACACCACTGGTAAAATGGTGCTCCTTTATGCTGTTTTTAAGTTTACATGTGAATTTTTCGAAATTTATAACTAAAACATGTAATTTTAGTTATGTAATTAGGTACATTAAGGTGTTGTTTTTTAAATAAATAACAGTTTAAAAGGCAATATGTAAAAATAAAGGAGTATTTAGTGTATTTTCATCTACGCACTCATAACAAAAATATTTATTTACATGTGAAATGTAATTTCCACTTCATTCTTTCTGTTGTTGCTTTTACAACCGTAAGCCGAACACATCACCATTTTAAAGAGTTAAAAAAAGTGCTACTTTTCACTCAGAAATCGCACAAAAATAATTAACAAAACGAGTTGTGTCAATCCGAAAATGAGCACCAAACGAATGGCGGACCGGGTAAAATCGGCTTCACTTTCGCTTGAAGGCTAGATGGCGCGTTACCTCTCCTTTGACGAGTAGAATTCCCTACTCTAAGTTCTTTGGTGATACTGTCAATTCAAAAGAAGGACTGCTTATTCCAGAGCCTGCTCTAATTATTTTTTTTTTCGATGACGCTGCGCAATTATAAATTAATAAACGTTTTTGCGCTACTAAATTTAACGATGAATTTGTTGCTCCACTAAATAAAACAATCACTTTTGTTTGGTAAACTAATGTTTTTTCGACTACTATCAAAGATAACTGATCTTACGAGATTTGTAACTTTTAAATAATGTATATATGAACTTCTTTTTAGTGCTACGTACATTTTGAAGATAACAACGTGGTCTTTGAAGGTATCATAGCTTTGGCAGATTTTGTCGGATATGGATTTACTTATGTCAATTTTAAATTAAACGCGGAAAAAATTAAAACTTGCACGGAAAAAATGTCATCAGTTTTTCAAAAGTTCTGTGGTGAACATGTCCTATTGGAGGCTGAAAAAGAAGTTAAATTGGTCACTAAAGGTAATTTTGATTAATCACTGGTTATACGAATTATTGATTTATTATATCACTTCAATAATGTTAATTTTTCTGACAGTAATCAGGCATGATTATTAATAATATCTATAATTATATATATATATATATATATATATATATATATATATATATATATATATATATATAAATAAATGTATATAGTATATATAATATAATAATTATATAATATCAGGTTTTTCAAAACGATTCTATTATCTCGTCAAACGATATTTTGCTTATGTTTATTAGCTTTATCAAGAGTGCACTAAAATTATTATTAAAAACAATTAATACCTACATAGAACATACTTACAAACAAATAAAAACTCACAGAGTTGAATCATTAAAATGCAAACCAGCACATCATAAGACTTACATTACTAAGATTACTAGTGTTGTAACGATAAGACTACCAAAGAGAATTGCAATACTATAATAATACATCAATCAACCATGGGAGCTTATTGTCTATGCTTCGCCTAGCTCAGTATTTCAAGTATGAGTTCGTCTTGTCCTAAACTAGGAAACAAACCTGAACCCTTAGCTGATAGCAAATAAAACAATTTTTAACTAATCATATTTATTAAAAACGGGAAACAATGAACCCTGCCAATGCTTAATAATGAATATAGTGAGGGTGATACTTAAGACAATGATGGCATCAATGGGCTGCTTGTGTGGCCTCCCAATTAGACGGTTAGGTCCTCCTGAGAGCTGCAGTTATTCCATGTGTGTGTGTGTGTGTGTGTGTGTGTGTGTGTGTGTGTGTGTGTGTGTGTGTGTGTGTGTGTGTGTGTGTGTGTGTGTGTGTGTGTGTGTGTGTGTGTGTGTGTGTGTGTGTGTGTGTGTGTGTGTGTGTGTGTGTGTGTGTGTATGTGTGTGTGTGTGTGTTTGTGTGTGTGTATGTGTGTGTGTGTGTGTGTGTAAATTTTTATATTACGGCCAGCAAAATGATACGGCCAATTAATACAGCCAATAAACCGTGAATATGGTTGATAAACCCAATAAACTAAAATATCAGAAACAGCTTGTATTAGAGACACATCAAAAAGGGTTTAATTTCCTTGCCATTTTACAAAATTACAATTATACAAATAGCGGATGGTGAGTATAAAATGAAATATGATAATTATTAGGTACTTACTTAAATTCTGTTCAGATCCCTACACGAATATAATCGAAAAACGTGCTTTCGAAAGAAGTGAGGTTACGAATATTAAAAATGCTGTCAGAATTATAGAATAAAGATTACAATGAAAGTACTGACCCCAAGAGAATGTTGCAGACCATAAAATGAAGCTTACCTACCTTCTTTTATAAATTTCAATTATAAACAAAAAAAAAAACGGCTGTGAGAAGTTATACTTCTATGCACGCGTTCGCCGTTACAAATTTATATGGGAGTCAATCTGCACAATTATTACATATGTAATGCTATAGGTAAGAGAGAGCAGAAAGAGAAACAGAATTAGATATAAAGTATATGGTGCATCGTTTGCTGTATGTAAACAACATTTGACCTGTAATAGGAGTATAGTAAATGAAGGATTGAATCAATATTTTGATGAAATTGTATATTTTATTTTCATATATTAATGAAAGGAGTTGAATGCAAAAACATTTTTTTACACATACTCTGCAGTAAAATTCATTGTTTATTTGGTTGAGTTTACCGAAAGTACAAGCTGATTATAATCGCAAATGTCAAATATGGAAGAAAAAATTTCGGTATAGCAGTGTTGGCATATTTTTATAATGTAGATGCTGTATGCTTCAAATATAAAAAGATAAAGTTTTAGAAAAGTACATTTTGTTTATATTATGTTATGAATTCTGCAATTTTTGATTTATATAAAACAACAATGAGTAAATATTTGTTTCTTTGGAAACAAAAATTAATTGCAGTTAATTATTAGAAATTTTTTTAGCAATTACCCTTTGATAGATTAGGGGACATATTTGGCAATCGTCAAATCAACAGTTGCCAGATTACAACAGATCTTTGCAATTAATCTAGAAAGAGACAAATATCTACTGGTTATTGCTTCATATAAATTAAAAATTGTATAATTCATAAAATAGTATAATCAAAATGTAGTTTTTAAAAGCTTTATCTGTTTATATTTGAAGCATACAACATATGCATTATAAAAACATGCCAACACTGCCCAACCGAAATATTTTTAACATTTGCGGCTATATTCAGCTTGTACTGTCGGTAAACTCAACCGTTTATTTTGTTATTAATATAAAAATACAATATAATACACTGCAACATAATTCAATATAATAATACAATACAAATTAAAATTCAATATTCATAAGTATTTAAAAATGACAATAAACATAACTTACTTACGCATATTATGTTAAATTTACCATGATAATAATATTAATAAAATAAAAATATTGTTTCGTGATACAATTGTTAATTTGTCTGACATTGACAGATCCAAAATTGTTGTTTGTTGTGTATATAAGTACACATTTGAACTTTCTTCGGTAAATTTATAATTTAACATGCCTAACGAGGCTTAAGACAAATCTGAACAGAATGGAAAAATAATAATATTAGTAAATATTAAATATATTTACAAAAGGAACATTTTTATTCTCGAGAGAGAAAATATAACTTCTGTCTCTCTCTTACCTAGATCTTACATATATAATGATTTTGCCGATTCAATCCCGTACCAATTTCCAACGTCTAACGCGCATATAGAAGTATAACTTCAAAAATAATCCCACCATTAAAGGTGATTGACAGAAAGTAGGAAGGGACTGCATGAAGTTAGCACAGATGTCATAGGATGTTCCTATATGATGGAATTAGCTTTTCTGTCAACATAGAACACAATATTTAGTCTACCGGACAGAAAGAGAGAGGGCGAATATTTATTCTACGGAACAGAAAGAGAGAGAAAAGAAAGACAGATCAGACCAATTACTTTTTGAAGAAAAAAATAGTAAAAACGAAGCTGGAGGTTAAGGAATTAATAAATTAATAAAGAAATTAAAATAAAATAATTATTTAAATATAAATTAATAAACATGTGACGTTTATAACGTTACAGTGTCTGTTTTTCATTTAATGACATTCTTAGTTCGGCAAATATGAGACATCTCGAGAAACAATCTATTTTTGTAATTGCTTAATGATTGCAATATTTTCACATTATCATAATAATACTTGTGGGCTGTTTTTATAAAATGTTGGAAAACAGCGCGTGTTTTATTTCTCCTGTTGCAGTCACTTTTGTGCTGTTTGATCCGATGTTTCAGTCACTGTCCGGTTTGTCCAATATAACATCTGATTGATTGCATTCAGTGTAATTGTTTTATTTTGTTATTTATTTTGAATGTATTTTTATTTAGATTAAACTGGTGTTTTACTGAGTCCGGTGTCTAACAGAGTTACTCGTTACCAGCTTCATTTAGTAATACTACTTATATTAATTTACTTTATGTTTATATGTTTTAGCTTTATTATTCTACACTTGTGGAGGAGTGGTCATCAATTCTGTACTACCAATGTTAGAATTCAAAAGTTGCCAGCAGACTCGCGTTAGTGATTATTATAGGATACATGATCCTTGTGGAATGCCTGTAAGAACCTGGTATCCATTTGATTCGAGCCAACCGGGACAGTATTATTTTTTAGTTATATTGCACGCATATACATGTCTCGCGATTGCGTCAACCGTTCTGTGTATTACTATGACTTTAGTAGGTAAGTTATCAATAACCATTTTGATACAATTTTGAAGGATAGGTAAGATTTGTTTTTATTCTTTATTTCATTCGTTTTCTTTCCTCCCAATTAGTAAATAGTTGTAACAAATTAATTAAACTATTACTTATTCCCGATAATATACCAATTGAACTATTGAAGATAATTGATGAAGATAATATTGATGTCTTGGTAGACCTTTTTAACTCCATATACGGGACACATACCCACAGAATGGCTTCTCTCAACTTTTGTAACGATTCCAAAAATCACAAATGCTAAAGATTGCAATGACTATAGGACAATTGCATTAATGAGCCACACATTGAAAACCTTCCTTAAAATCAAACATAACAGAATCCACATGAAATTAGAACAAGAAATAAGTGATTCACAGATCTGTTTTAGAAAGGGTCTATGAACTAGAGAAGCATTATTTGGAGTCAATGTTCTGACACAACGATGTCTGGATATGAATCAGGACATGTATGCTTGCTTCATAGATTTTAAAAAAGCTTTTGACAGAGTTCAACATGAAAAGCTTTTAAGTATTCTTAAGACCAAAGAATACTTAAAAGTCGAGTCGAAGAAGAACTGACAGAGGAAGTAAGTATACTTAGAGGAGTTCAACAAGGGTGCATACTTTCACCAATCTTATTCAACGTCTACAGTGAAGTGATATTTCAAGAAGCATTATTGGATATTGTGGAAGGTATTTTGGTCAACGGAAATAGCATTATTAATATTAGATATGCGGACGATACGGTCATAGTTGCAAGTGACATGGGAGATCTACAGTACACAATACAACATGTATACAATGCATGTGAAAGGTATGGACTGAAAATGAATCTCAAGAAAACGAAATCAATGATATTCTCAAAAAAACCACAAAATGTAGATGACCTGATCATCAATAATACAACGATCGAAAGAGTAACAACATATAAATATTTAGGAACGTGGCTAACCGAAGATGGAAATCAAAGAAAAGAAATTAGATCTAGAATAGAAATGGCAAGAAACACGTTCATAAAATTGAAGAACTTACTTTGCAACCGTAACCTTAATCTAGAGATCCGCATAAGAATGCTACGTTGTTACGTTTTTTTCTACTTTGCTATACGGCATGGAAGCGTGGACAATAAAACAGTCTGAAATCAAAAAATTAAACTCCTTTGAGATGTGGTGCTACAGGAGAATCCACAGAATATCGTGGACTGAAAAAGTAACTAATATAGAGGTGTTACAAAGAATGAAGAAAGAATGTGAAGTCATAAAAACTGTTAAAATTAGAAAGATTCAATATCTGGGTCACATAATGAGGGACGAGAAGTACGTATTACTTAGGTTAATTATGCAAGGGAAGATACAAGGGAAGAGAAACCTAGGACGACGTAAAATATCCTGGCTAAGAAATTTGAGAGAGTGGTTCGGTTGCAGCTCATTAGAATTATTCAGAAGCGAGGCCAATAAAATTAAAATAGCGATGATGATTTCCAACCTCTGATAGGAGAAGAATCCTGAAGAAGAAGAAGAATTAAACTGTATGGACTGAAACCCATTCCATATTCCAAATGGAACTGGATAATAGCCCTGGAACCCTGTTCCTCGCACGCTACAAAGAGCCCGTAATCCAGAATTTGTATGAAAAGCAAACTATTTTAATGAGATTTGATGTATTTAAGACGAAAATAATAACATACTAGTTTACGAAAAGGATATCAAAAAACGATGGAAAATACTTTAAGAGTTTATTAGCCACAATCACACAAATAACAAACTAAGAAAAAATATAGAAAAGTAAAACAGTTGGACGAAGATGATATCCCTGGAGAAGTTTGGAAAACTTTAGGAGAGAAATACAATAAAGGAGTGCATGTGTCACATACTGGTCAGCATGTGAAGATTGTGGGAGTTATGTGTGTGGGATTAATAAACAATGTTAGGATAGGTGTGGGAAAATGGTCATTTTAATGTGAGAGTAGTATTATATCAGGGCTCAGTACTTGGTCTCTATTTATATTCATTAGTGTTGGATCAGATAATAAGTAGGTAATATTGTAAGTTATTTAAAATAAAAATTGAAACCATAGGGAGAAGCTCTTAAAAAAAGTTTAAAATTTGGTAGGACAAAGATAGAGTATCTCAAACGATCAGATAGAGATAGAGTTAATACTGCCGAATTTTGAAATTGTGTATTCATTCATTTTAATTAAAAAATTTTCTTTTGAAAATATTAATCTACGAACCAGTATAAAATTTCAAAAATAGACTTTTAAAGCTTTTGAAGTTATACTTCTATACGCGCGCTCCACGTTGTTAATTTGTGCGGGAGTGAATCGGTGAAATCATTACATATGTAACATAATCCGAGTTGTTCGTTTTTGAAGTTATACTTCTATACGCGCGTTCGACTTTGGAAATTTGCACGGGAGTAACAAGCCTCGTTAGGCATGTTAAATTATGAATTAAAACTTGTAAATATCTCAAGAAAGTTCAAATGTGTACTTATATACACAACAAACAACAATTAAATAATATTGTATTTGTCAATGTCAAATAAATTGACAGTTGCATCACCAAACAATATTTTTTTTATTAATATTGTTATCATGGTATATTAAACATATGCGTAAGTAAGTTAGGTATATTGTCATTTTTAAATACTTATGAATATTGCATTTTAATTTGTATTGTATTATTATATTGAAATATGTTGCAATGTATTGTATTGTATTTTTATATTAATAACAAAATAAACAATGAATTTTACTGCAGAGTACGTGTAAAAAATTTTTTTAATTCAATTCCTTTTATACATATATGAAAATAAATATATATATTTTCATCAAAATATTGATTCAATCCTTTATTTACTTACTATACTCCTATTACAGGTCAAATGTTTATATACAGCAAACGATGCACCATATACCTGTATACCTAATTCTGTTTCTCTTTCTGCTCTCTCTTACCTATAGATACACATATGTAATGATTGTGCAGATTGACTCCCATATAAATTTGTAACGACGAACGTGTGTATAGAAGTATAACTTCTACCGGCAGTCCCACTAGACTGCCACACCCGTTTTTTTTATTGTTTTAATTGATTCAGTTTTATTTTGATCGTTTTTAGTACTACTATATACATATATAAACCTCATGTCCTTCTTGTGTGTAGTATACAATATTTATAAACTTTTTTTATATTTCAGGACTTATGATTCACATTATTGCACAACTTAGATATTTACAAAACTGTATTCTTCATGTTTTTGATTCCGATATAGATAATCTTGTCTTATTAAAGAGAAAATTACATTTTTGTATTCAGTATCACGTTACCGTCATAAAGTAAGTAATTTTTATAAAGTTTTTCTCACGGCTGTATTTCCAGTTTTACCCTGTGTAACAATTTTTCGAGATTTATTATTTTACTTTTGTTTAGAGACGATATAAATCTATTTTTATGTTATTGATTATGTAACCTTTTTTACAGCTTACGGGTAAATATGTCGATTTACATGATTTTTGTTGATAAATTGCTGATATGTTTTTCTGACGTATGTCTTTTTGATATTTTTGAGAGAAATGCTTGTTTAGTTTATTTAATCTCGAGTTCCTTCATGAGTTTCGGGTTAAAACTCTTTTTATAAATTCTATTATGGATTATGCTCAGGAAAAATTTGAGCGTATAGTTCATCAGTACACTTGTCTGGTGTTCTGAGTACTCTTTGACATTATGCTTCTTAAGAATGTTTATGAATGTCGATACTAACCATTCTTTGATATGGTGCCTGCGCTATAAATATTATTGTATAAATCTACTAAACTGTCTACTATTTCTTCACTGACAAGTTTAAGAAACTCAGTCGGGATGACATCTGGGCCTATCGATATCCTCACTTTTGTCTGTTTTAGTGCAAATTCTACTTCTTGTCTTAGAATTTTTGGACCTGTTTCCTCTGTTTGTTAATCTTTTATTTATTGTCTCTCTTCTCCGAACAATTATTTGATATATTTCATTTATTTAGAAGATGTTTTCTTCGTGAGAATTTTACAGAGTCTTTTATTATATGTATATGCTTTTGTTTTGTCATTGTCGTTTCCTTCAGTTTTCGATGAACATTAAAACTGTCATATTTTTTTTGTAGTCGGATAATTTTTTATATGAAACGTGAAGAAGAAGATTCCTTAATTCCCAAGACTGCTTATTAATCTAAGTTTGCTTTACCGGCCAAGCTACTAAATCTAATAAAATAAGGCTGCCTAAACCACAATATGTAGAAATAAACATCTTGATATAAACATGAAAACTAAAGTGCACAAGACATTAACAGAGAATAATGAAAACAACAGAGAAAAAGTATTAAAAAGAATAACCGGCAAAATAAAAATTATAAGGCAGTACAAAGTAGATCCAGTTAGTACCTACATGGGTACCAAAAGAAAAATAGAATAAATATAGTGAAAGAATGGCGTATAATAGAATCGTAAATATTTAGAGACAAAGAAGTATTAATGTGACTATCTAGAATATACCAAAGCTTGAACAGGCATACACTATGTCTATTAAAAGAAGAATAGTTTAAAATTCAAAAATGAGGAAGTAGTCTAAGCAGGGTATGCCGATTATTGCGAGCACATTTATCAAAAATATATATTTTTTTGATATTTTTTATTATGAGGAATATCTAATAAATACTTTTGGGTGTGTGAACCTTCAAAATACAAATTTCAACAGTGTGGAGTTTTTGATTAATTTTTCTTAGTCAGTTTTTCACTTGTGTTAATTATCATCGACAAATTCATCCTACTCCTGGAAAAGCTCCTGACATATTGCTCTTTCGTACTTTTGTTAAGGTGCTAACTTGGCTACCTTTGAGCTATTCAATCAATAATAAATATGACCAATGACCATGTATATATGATAATATACGGTATAATATCTTCTTCTTCTTCCTATGCCGTCCCCATTAACGGAGGTTGGCGACCACATTTCTAAAAGTTTGTCTGTCTTTTGCAACGTGGAATAATTCTTCTACAGTCATGTTTGTCCAGTCTCGAATATTTCGCAGCCATGACTTCCTCTTTCTACCTATTCCTTTTTTGCCACCGACTGTACCCTGCGTGATGACTTGCAGAAAAATATATTTATCATTCCTCAGTATGTGCCAAAGGTATTTCTTTAGTCTTGCGTACTTTTATTGTTCTCAACAACTTTTTGTCTCGACCCATCCTTCTCAGCACTTCCTCATTGGTGGCCCTGGCAGTCCATGGAATTATCCGGTATATCCAAAGTTCAAAGGCTTTAAGCTTCTTAACTATTTGCGCCTTTAACGTCCATATTTCTACTCCGTACAATAGTTGGGATCAGACGTAACATTCAACAAAGCTGTCTCAGCGCAGTATTCAGATTTTTGTCACAGAACAATTGCTTGAATTTTAAGAACGCTGCCCTTGCAATTTCTATTCGTACCCTGATCCTCTTGGTCTGGATCTAATTCTGTGTTGATGTAAGCTCCCAGATATTTATATTTTGTCACTTTCTCTATTTTCTGTCCACCAAGGGTTAATTGTTCATTATTTATTGGACTCCTTGATACTATCATAAATTTGGTCTTATATGTGTTGATGTGAAGTCCCATTTGAATGCATTCACTATTTATTGCATCTAGTAAAGTTTGTAGTTCTTCTATACTCTTAGCCATAATTACCGTGTCATCTGCAAATCTCATGGTGTTTACGATTTCTCCACCAATACAGGTTGAAAAGCGTCGAAGACAAGACATATCCTTGCCTGACCCCTCTCCCAATCGGTATATTATTTGTTTCTATATCGTTCACCTTTACTACTGCTTTCTGGTTCCAGTATATAGCCTTAATAAACTCAATGTCTTTTTTTGTCTAAATTGATGTTTTTTAATTCATCTATTAACTTCATATGCTGCACTCGGTCAAAGGCTTTCCTAAAGTCTATGAAGCGCTCTTGTTATATTCCTGACATTTCTGCAAGAGTACCGTCAACGCAAATAATGCATTCTTTACTTCTGAGGGTAAAATTTGTAGGTATTGTTCTTCTTCACCTATATCTTGTTCATTTTCTCTCTCGTCATGGAACAGATGGATTATATATTGTTCCCATACTTCCTTTATTTTGCTCTCTTCAGTAAGTATTCCTCCATTATTATTTTTTATCTCTTGTTATGAGTGTTCTTTTTTGTCTGGTGTTGCCTGTAAGTTCTTTAATTTTTTTTATGTACGTATGATGTGACATGTTTGTTGCTGAGTTCTTCCAGCTCCTGGCATTCCTTGTTCATCCATTCCTCCTTAGCCTTTCTGATTTCATATTTGATTTTATTCTTGATGGTTCTCTATTTTTCTCTATTAAATATAAAAGTTTGTTTCTTGTTTACAGTTATGCTACTGAAGTATTTGGAAATTTTAATTTATTGCTGATAGTTCATGTTTCGCTTACATCTTTAGTCATGGGCAGTTTATGCTTTCAAATAGTATATGCCGAAAATGTCTCAGATAAACTTCGATTCATGCTGCACCTTGGAGGATGGGTAACAATGTTATTTATTACATGCTATTATAGCCAGCAGATTATAAACGAGGTGAGTAGTGTG
The DNA here is from genome assembly GCF_040954645.1 of Diabrotica undecimpunctata. Classification (NCBI taxonomy): domain Eukaryota; kingdom Metazoa; phylum Arthropoda; class Insecta; order Coleoptera; family Chrysomelidae; genus Diabrotica; species Diabrotica undecimpunctata. The sequence goes on along the minus strand of NC_092805.1, from coordinate 143,351,178 downwards.
TTTTTTAAAAAGCGTTGATTCGAATAGAACAAAAAATTAAAGACGAAAAAGACGAATACAGTATAGTTACTATAATAAAACAGTTACAGAGAATTTATTTACTTGAATACAAACAAATGTTACTACTTTCTTTTGGGCGTTTTCTTAATGGGCCGAAACCCATTCGGCTTTCGACCCTCTTATTTAACCACCTCTGGCAGTTAAAAATGTGGGCGGAGCATCCGGTACCCCACAAACAATACAGTCTGCCGAAGCAGATTTGTCTATTCTATTTGTAAAGGTGCCAAAACTACCATGTCCGGTCAGAAACTGCGTCATGAAGTAGTCTAGTTTCCTGAACTTACATGTCCACCACGGCTCCTCCAATAAGCTCCTTCCTCTACTTTGCCTTTCCGATATCATTTGCCCATTCTCTCTGCCACTCCACTCTCGTTTTCTCTCTGTCATGTTCATCTATATTTCCGTCCATCCTCCTCGCATACACTCTCGCTTGCTCTTTGCACAACAAAACGATCGGTATCACTGCTCTAATGACATACAGAGCCTCATTTGAAACCGTTCTGTATGCGCTAGATACTCTGAGGAACATTCGCCTTTACGAAGTCTCAGATTTTGGTTCGCCTTCTCTACCGTCTTTTGGATCTGTACTCCGAACCTCAGTCCTTTCAACAACCAGACTCCGAGATACTTAACCGATTTAACCGGTGCAACCTCCACACCTTCCACTATAAAGCAAAGAGAGGATTTGCCCCGGCTCCCTTTGAGAACTAACATCTCAGTTTTCTGAGGTGCTAGCTGTAGATCGTTCTCTCTGATCCACCTATTAATACGACGAATTCTATTTCTAACTCGCCTTCACAATCAGTGCGAGATCATCGGCATAGACTACAAGAGTGCATCCATTTGGCATCTGTACTCATAAACTCACATAACCAGGGATTCTGAAAATCTTTTTTTTAATTTAAAACTTCTGCTATCTTTTTTTTTCGTGGAAGCATCTTTTGTAAACCGATTTCTTTGCAGCTAGTTGGTTTATTATACATTTTCCATTCTTTCATGATGCCCATTACCGGATTCAGCTTGTACAGGTCTAGCATATGGTTGACTGTTTCACGTTCTCTGCTACAAAGTCTGCAGCTTAAGTCTCCACAAAATAGCCCTATTGTATGCAGGTGTTTCTTGATGGTACATGTCCAGTAAGAAAGCCTGTTATGACTCAGAGCTAATTCTTTGCTTGTTGTTCAATATGTGTATCTTTTCCTAGTGGGAGTTATCGTGCCTTCCCAGTGACAGGACATAATGCACGTCATTGCTGTGTTTACTTATCAGCTTTAGATCCATAAAAATAGGTACATAGGATGCGGTGGCTAGAGCACATAAGGGAAAATGAACGAGTTGGAACCTTAAAACATATTTATACTAAGGACCGGATAAAGGACAGACAGGTCTACTAAACGATTTAAGGAACAGGTGGAGGAAAACTTAATACTATTGAGAGTACAAAACCGGAAAACTAAGGCGAAGAATAGGAAGGGATAAAGAGTGATTCTGTAACAGGCCTAGATTCTTGGCCTAGTTAATTGATAATAATTTTTTTATGACAAATTTTATATGCATCATGTGGCATAGTTATCATTTAAATTTTATCATAATTTAATTATCATTATTTATATCTTTGATTTTTAGAGCGTATCTGTAGCAGATGCAGCTTTTGATTCCAAATGGTACAATGCTCCCCTATCCAGTAAAAGGTGCCTTATTTTAATAATGATGCGGTCACAAAAACCACTCAAGTTGTCAGCGGCGTCTGTTACTGTACTTTCGTTACAGTCATTTTTATTGGTAAGTTATTTGTTGCTATTTTGAATACCTGTTTGTATATATGCCAAGGATTCGTACCTATATGAATTTGAAATATATTACGTCTTAAGACTATATGTAAATGAAAAAATATTGAAAAAATTAATTATTTTATTAAAAAAATATTTTAAAACAAAGAATTAACTTTATCTACTATAATTAGGTTCTAATGCAAATCACTTTTAACCTCAAATATTTCTGAATCCAATCAATGATACGTTTCAATAACGCTGTACATTTACTTGGACTCTGCACTTTTACCTACACCTATTCAAAAAAAGAATGATGGTATATCAAAGCTATATTTTTTCTTATAGAAATCTGTAACGATTCTAACATTCTGAAGGTCTTAGTACGAGTATTTCAAAATCCTTTAACTTTAATTAATTTTATTTGATTACTTTTGTTTGTATTTACTGATTGAACATATTTTTTAGATTACCAAAACAGCCTATTCCTATTTCACGTTACTTCTTAGTATGGAGCAATAAAATTTTACATTACAGATACCTGCTTAATAGAGAGCTTTATGTATTCTTAAAGGCAAATATAGACTAATTCATCTCGTATACCACAATTAATTGCAATAAAAATTATATTTTCTGTTTTCTTTTGACGTTTAGATTTGTAATTCGGAAATCTTTTTCAAAAAATGCCACCTTAATAAATAATTTTATGTATTAAAAATCAATTTTTCACAATTTTATTTCAAAATTTTCCAGAAAAAGATTTCCGGATTGGAGATCGAAATCTCAAAAGAATAAAAAAAAAGGTAATTTTTATGACAGTACTTTGGTGTATGTGCATTCCCACCTATAACATATTCACTAAAGAACATGTCACGCAAACACACATACAAAATAGTTTCAGTAATATAGTACCTAATCCGTTTAAAATACAATATATTGATAGAACTAATAGTGAAAGAAAATGATTACGTTATGTATTATTCTAACCCAATATTTTCAACAATGTTACGCCCCAGTCTAAAAACTGCAGAAAACCTGGAATTTATGGACTTGGTATCAGAAACGAATAGTGGTACGAACTGATTCTGTTCAACAGACATTTATCAAAAAAAGTCGAATTTATTGGTTCCGAAATGAAAGATTTTGGTTTAATACGATAACTAAACAATTGTTCTGTATTGGAATTTGGAATATAATATTGCAGAGTAGGAGTCCGCTCTCCCCCCCTGGAGGATTAAATTGTAGATTTTATAATGAATAAATGTCCAAAATACCAAAATGCGTTTTATGTCACAAAATGCAGGTGTGACCTCACCCGACTCTCAAATGATACGCCACTGTTTAAATGTAAAACAAATACCTAAATAATATAATAAGTTGTTTTTATTGAAACGTCATTTGTCATTTTTTCCACTCGCGCAATCTGTTTTTGTATCATCATGTTGAGGTTAGGGGTCCATTTCAAATTGAATATTTTAATTCTCATGTTACTTTTGTCGGTTTTATCAAAATTGGTGACCAAGGTAGGTGCTGCAGAAGTAGTTACTACTAGAAATTTAAATAAAATAATGTGTGATGCCGGTGAACAGAGTATAAGCCAAAGGGCATCAAGATTAGCGCCTCCACTTACTCATGATTTACACAAGGGCCAAGCTGGCCGAATTGGTGTTTTTGGGGGAAGTCTTGAATATACTGGTAAGTAATCGTTTCGTTTTTTATCCAATATATTTTTTTAATTATCTTTTATGACTTTTTTAATTCTTATGTAGCAAGTTTAGGATAATTATCATTGCTTAAAATTAAGTACATTTTTATGTAAGGGCAATCATACCTATATAATAAGGGATATAAAGAAACCACAAACAATACAAGGCCAATGTTATAATTTAAGTATTTATAAACTAGTTTTCAAAATAATGAGTATTTCCAAGTCATGATGGGATGATGGTGATTTTAATGCCATATAAATTTCTTAAAATTATGTCAAGAGCAAAATTTATGAAATTGAAGTAGCAGGATTTTTTGACTCAAAATTATTGTGATCTTAAATAAAGTATTCTGGCCAAAATTAAATATGGCATATTTAATTGTAATGCGAAAAGAGTGAAAAAAGCAGTATGAAGCTTATTTTATTATATTTGGTATCAATGATTATCTGCTTCAAACTGCTTTTTTTCTCTCTTTTAGCATTAAACTCTCTCTAACTTCTCTCTTACACACATTGATTGTGACCACAAAAAATTAACAATACTTTTATTACTTTAAAAACACAGCTAATTTTAAGACAAAAAAATATTAGTGAGTTAGGTGAAGCAAGGATTCATAGTCAGCACTGGATGGACAATGAAAATAAGTTAAATATAATAACAATATTTAGATCCAGTAACCAAATAGAAGTTTACATTTATCAGCTACAAAAACATCTAAACTGTTGAATGCAGGGATTTTATAACCACATTACACTATTTTCCAATACTTGTTGAGGAAGTTTTATATTATTAAATTTTCTTCCAATGACAAGGCAGCTCAAATTGAGTCAATATAGGCGGCTTACTTTTAAATTCTAGCATTCAGCAAATGGTCCACAAATCTGTTGCCACTTTGCTCTCTCATCTTCTATCTGAGATAGCATATTTGCTATCTCATCTGCCAAATGGCATTCCATTTGGCCTTCTGCGCTGCATTTTACAATATAGAGCTTTTCTTGTCAATCTGTCATCATCCATGCATCCATCATCACTGCATAACCAGCCTACTGAAATTATTTGGAGGGGAACTAGAAAGAACCAGGGAGGTGAAGTATCTAGGGGCAATCCTGGATTAATGGGGACTTAATATATTTTTTATTTATTTATTAACTGAATAAGTAATCCTAATAACTCTAAATTACAATAAAGAAAAAATCAGTAAGGCCTCCCTGATCATAAATCTAGGCAGAAATAATAAACTTATGAAAGAATAAATAAATATACAATAGCAAACTTAAAAACATTAACAGATATTTAAGTAAAATTTATCAGTTAATCAATAGAGATATTACAATTAAACAAACCTATTAAGTACATAATAAATATTTCACCTTGCAAGAGATCCCTTAAGTTTACTGAAACTGATGTTAAATAAGTCCACACCTGAGTTATTTAAACATCTCATATATCTATATAACCTATTATTACTACCATATAATGTTCGAGGAAGGTGGTTATTAAAAGTAGTTATATGGCGCTGACCTAAATAAGGAAAATTAAATTTGATTTCATTCAGAGGGTAAGTGCAATCAATATGACTATTTATAATTTTAAAAATAAATGCAATACCTGCAATATCCTGAATACTAAGTGTTGGTAATGAGGGTAGTTGCTTAATATTAGAATAATCATGATCTACAACAGTATTATGAGTTCTAAATGCACAGAGGAGCATCTCAAAAAGGGGCATTAAAATGATCACAGAAAGGGTGAGTGGACATTGTCATTAAAGAAAACAACTACACTAGACTCCCTCTTAACTGCCTACCTCGGGACCAGAGCCTGGCTGGTCGACCAAATGGCCGGTTAATTTGATATGCAGACATGTTCATGAGAAAAATCAAGTACATACATACATATATCAAACACATGTACAGGAAGGTGTATATTAATATAGATCACAGAGTATACAGTTGAAAAATACTATTTATTTCTATGTACATATATACATATTTAAATATTTTACAAACTTGTTTTAAAAAATCTGTAACTTTCTTCTGTTTCTTGACATTAAGAGAATTTTTAAAAGCTATATCTCTCCATTTTTTAAAAACCAAGACGTCTATTGAAGATGATCCAGGTTGTTGTTCAATATACTTCAATGCCACCTCCATTGCTGTCCTCGCTTCGGTGTGGCTGACCTTCTCCTCCCTCTCAACATCATCATCATCAGTCACATTTTCATAGGGCTCTTCATGTGTTGTTAGTGTAATTATTTCATCGTCTGTCAAAAATTCGTTTTTAAGTTCCTCTTCACACTTCATCCACTCTTCAATATCTTCGGTCTGCAATTGGACATTTTCAGATAAAGTTTGAGGATTTTAAAGAATGGTGGTAGAATTATCTTCTTCGTGTGACTGTTGACACTCAAAAAGTTCCTGTGTCGGCCCAAAGTTTTCACCAAGGCTTAACAAAACTAGAAGCAGGAATTTCTTGGAAGGTGGAAGCAGACATGTAAATTACGTCCTTTAAGTTAATTTTTTTGATGATATCAATAAAATTGAGATCTTCACTCTCTGCGCATTGTAAAATTTCAGACAGTAATTTACGTCTGTATCGTCTTTTCAAGCTTTCAATCATCCCTTGATCCATCGGTTGCACTAAGCTTGTCACATTAGGAGGAAGAAAGATAATTTTTATGTCATCTGCCTGTCCCACATGCTAGGTTTCCAGGATGAGTTGGAGCATTATCCAGAAGTAGGACTGCTGTAGTGGGAAGATTTACGCTCTTAAGATGGCGCGTTACTCTCTAAACAAATTCACGCTCAAAAATGTTTTTTCTGGAAGCATTTTAAAATTGAGACCCGCCTCATCCATCTTGGTGGTAAAATCAGTTGCACCTGAAGCGTCCGCAGACATTTTTTCTCCACTTACGTGTGCATAATTAACTCCGTGACGGAGTTAGCACCTTCCAGTGAGTCAGCCAACCTTCATTTGAAATAAATTCGCCTCCATCTATAATTTTGCTGTGTATACATAAAGCCTTTTCCCTTAGAATCGGACCGCTAATAGGAGTGGCCCTTCGCCGTTCTTGAAGGAACCACAACCAAAGAGTTTCATCTACTATCTCGAATTTCGTTTTTCGTTTTCTCCACATTCTGAACAAATTTTCTTTACCGATTCACCTTTGTCGATCCGTTTAAACACACTTTTTTTCCATCGTCCAAGCAAAAACAGAACTGACAAGCGGCGCTTGATGATCGTCTCGTACGAAAAACAATAGGAAGGGGGAGTGGCTGGTTAATGCAGGACCGGTTAAGAGGGAGTCTACTGTGAATGAAACATGGTGGAGAAAATGTGAAATAGAAGAATATACTGTTATACACATCTTATGCCATTGCAATTTGCTAAGTGATTTGAGGTAGGAATTCACAGGTCAACTGTCAAGAAAACTGTTGGCCTTCATTGAGTCCACAGGACTTATTAGAATTTAATGGAGAAAAAAAAACAGTAAGGTACAAAGGTCTTATGACCACGTGCCAGAGATAAACATGTCTCGCCTGAAATAAGAAGACAATGACCAGCCAGTCTCTAGAGTCTGATGAATTTTTAGATAAGTATTTCTAACAGTTGGTAAAGTTTATGATTATATTTAGATCCCAATATCCCATTTTCAGTGACTAGTCCAAAGACTTTCCTTGGAATTTTTTTTTCGAAAAGTTTTTTTTGTTTTGCCATCACCGATGTCTGACATTCATAACATAAATTTCTGCCATCTAATAATGGTTTTATATATCGTGATCTTCAATTTCTGATGCACAATTTTATAGAGGAACATGTCAGTCAGTGAAAAATAGGCTGTGTTCTTTTCCATGATGCTTTTTTGAATTCCAGCTTCTTCTACTTCCTCTATATTTAATTTGACTCACAATATGTGAAGCATAAGTCTTTTACATATTCCTGTAATTTGGTTGATACATCTTGTTGGCGATCTTCGTTGTGATCTTCAGCCTTCTACTTTTTGCTGAATAATAAGTGTTTCCATGTTTTCTGTGTCTGATCTCATAACACATCCTAATTGTTGGAGCAATTTGCTAACCTTTAGTTTATTTAAAATTGAATTATTTGTCTGGTGGTCAGTCCACAGAATTCGTAAAAGAAATGACCAGAGATAGAGATCTTTGGACAGACAATACACTACATCACGATGATCATTACACTCCCTCCAGGGGGTCAGGACTGAAGAAAGAGAGATATACATATGTGAAGCTCTTCACTGTTTCAACATCATCTACTACTTTAATTCAATCTCTGGTTCTCTTCACTCTTGTCTGTTTTTTTTTCTTTTGTATGTCTATTTTAAGTCCAATATCCTTGGTCGCTAATTCCGGAACTGAATATCTTTTAATGCCATTTACATAGGCAACAAGTTGTACTGATTTGTTTATTGAAGATTGGCTCTTCTGACATCCACCTCTCTTATAACATATTCCCAGGATTTATTTAAAATTTATTTATATTTTTTTATGTAAAATTAAAAGATGATCAATCTATTGTCAACATTCCTTGATGAAAACTGTTTAGATCATCAAACCTGTTTGTTTTGAGATTATCATTTGTTACTAGTTATTAGGAATTTCATAAATAAACAATTATTGTTAACACCCATATATAGTTCAAGATCATAATAAGGTGACTTTGATCACCTCCATTATATGCATAATAAAACTAAATTGAAATATTCATAAGAAATTATAAATATCATGGTTGTTCCATAAATAATAAAGGGATAACATATTGTTAATACTTATGAAATTATTATTGCCCTTGGGCGAGTGCCAACAGAACTGACAACTTTTTAGAGGAGCCTGACCTCTAAAAGACCAATATATAAGTCTAAAAAAATATTTAATTTTAAAGTAGTGTATGATGAAAAATTATTTGCTTTATTTTATTCGAAATTTAACATTTTATTCCAGGAGCACCATATTTTTCTTCAATCAGTGCTCTAAAAATTGGAGCTGATTTGGCTTATGTCTTTAGTAAAAAAGAAGCTGCACCAGTCATAAAATCTTATAGCCCAGAGTTGATTGTTTTACCTTTACTTGACGGTAATATAGAAGCTATTGAAGAATGGCTGCCCAGGTTACATGTGGTACTGATTGGTCCTGGCATGGGAAGAATGAATAGTACTTTTAGTTTAATAGAACAAGTCATTCAAGAATGTAGAAATAAGAAGAAGCCACTGGTAATGTATATTTTCTTAATTTTAATTATTCTAAATCACAATAATTTTGTTTATCAAATAATAACTTCAAGATTTCTTGTTTGTGTTTGTGGTTCCTCTGGAGAGATATTTTGTGATATTGTCAAATTATTTCAATTTCATGTCCAAAACTTTCTCTTTGTTTTCCCACAAACACATCATTTTTTTAATGCTCTGTTGAAGGTAACGCTTGATATAGGTATCGCCAATTCGTATGATCCAAATTTGCATATTATTGCACCAGCAGCTCAGAAATCGAAATTTGAAGTTACTTCATATCGATAGCGCTAGTGCCCAGGAAATCACAGGAAATCATTCATAGCACTAAAGAAGAGTTGCTACTCTGCTATATTCTTACCACATGTCTTTGTTTTCAGTGGCAATAACCTGTGTTAAACGCAAGAGAAATGCTTAAACGGTTGAATACAAACTAGGGATTTTAAACAGAAGTGAAAATGGTGAAAGTATCGCTATATCAATTGCATATCTCAGTCTGACTCTAAAACATATTTGCACGGAAATTATTGAAAGGATTGTTTTCTCAACAACTCGATGTAACAGTTTCCAAGTGGTTTCGGCAAAAAAATCGGAGGGTGTACCAATCTCTATGCGAATATGTGCTAAGCAAGCGGGGATTTTCTCCGCTTGCTTAGCACACATTGAACACTTGAAAATAAAAGAACCTTTCAATGCATCCAGTGGTTGGTTACATCGGTTCAAAAAACGTCACTGTATTCACTATACATAGCTTAGTGCTATGAAGTGGAGACATCTTCTTAGAGTGCCATATCCCTACGGAACGTCGGCGACTACCATGCTTATAATATTTTTATACAGATCTCGGTCTTACGCTACGTGTAGCAATTGGTCCGCTGTCAAACCTGTCCACTGCCGCAAATTCCTCAACCAAGAGAGTTTCTTCCGTCCTATCCATTTCTTTCCTTCGATTTTACCGTTGAGAATTAGCCGAAGGAACTCATATCTTGGTCCTCTGATTATATGTCCAAGATATTCTAGTTTACGCCTCTTAATAATATTTAATAGAGTTCGTTGATGTCCCATTCTTCGAAGAACTTCTTCGTTTCTGGTTCTGCTAGTCCATGGAATTTTTAGTATCCTTCGATACAACCACATCTCAAACGCCTCGATTTTATTCATGATATCGGCGTTTAAAGTCCAAGTTTCACATCCATACAAAAGTACAGACCACACGTAACATCTTGTAAACTTTTCACGGATTTCCAAATTTAATGAGTTATTGGATAATAGAGGCTTGAACTTTTGAAATGAGTTTCTTGCCTGTTCAATTCTACATCGAATTTCGAAGGATGGATCTAGATTTTGGGTAATCCAACATCCAAGGTATTTGAATCTCTGAACTCTCTGCAGCGGTTGTTGGTTTAATATCAGTTGGGTTGCGCCGATATCCACTTTACTGGTCACCATGTATTTAGTTTTATCGATATTTATCGACAGTCCCCAATTTGTGCATTCCATGTCAACTCTATTGATTAGCTCCTGCAGATCGTCGATGTTTTCAGCTAGAATCACAGTATCGTCGGCGTACCGTATATTGTTAATTATTTCTCCTCCTATGATAATTCCTTTTTGATCTTTTAAAGCTTCCCTAAATAAATTCTCAGAATACACGTTAAAGAGGGTGGGAGATAGTATACAGCCTGGTCTTACGCCTCGTTCAATACTGATTGGCTTTGATTCTCTGTTGTTGGTATTAATAATGGCTGTTTGGTTCCAGTAAAGTTTGGCAATAAGTTTGATGTCTTTCTCATCTAGTTGGATGCTCTGCAAGGCGGTAATTAGTCTGGTATGCTGAACGCGATCAAATGCCTTTTCAAAATCAATGAAGCACATATATACGGGTTTTATTACCTCCCAACATCGTTGAAGGAGTGTTTGCATAGAAAATAGTGCTTCTCTAGTTCCAAGGCATCTCCGGAACCCGAACTGCTCTTGACTAATTATTTCTTCGCACTTGTTGTTAATTCGATTTAGAAGAATATGCAACAGTATTTTAACGGCATGGCTCATTAAACTAATGAGTCTACAGTCGCTACATTTCTTAACGTTTGGTTTCTTAGGTAGAGGAATAAAGATCGATTTTAACCAGTCCGATGGAATTTCACTGGTATCATATATTTGATTGAAAAGTACAGTGAGTTCTTTTATATTGTCAGTTGAGAGTAATTTTAGCCATTCGCTGTATATTTGATCTGGTCCACTGGCTTTGTTGTTTTGGCTTGGTGTATGGCTTTTTGCACTTCAGCTTTTAATATTGATGGTCCTGTATTTGCACTTAAGTTAGGTAGTGATCCTCGATCATCCTTAAATAATGCTTTAATGTAGTTTTCCCATTCCTCCATTACTTAGTGGAGACATAATTACAAAAAAAATAATCTACAACTTTCTCAAATTTATAACATTGGTGAAACAGGGGCATACAAAATTAAAGACCAATTAAGTGTTGTGCCAATGCGTCTGACAGCCGTAGGCTGAAGCTGACAGTGATTGGAAAGTCAAAAAATTTCCGCGCTTTTAAAAATATGAAACCGCAGAATCTCGCAGTTCACTATTATAACCAGCAAGCTGCCTGGAGAACATGTGACATCTTTCAAGATGGGTTCCATAAAAAAAGTTAATTCCTAAAGTTAAGTCTTATTTGAAGAAGGAAAAGTTTCCACAAATGGCGCTTTTTCTGGATAATACTGGTGTTTATTCTAATGAGGCAGCCCTAAGATCTGACGACAGATCTTTATTTGATCTTTTTTTCCAACGAATGTTACATCAATTTCTCAACCAATGGATCAGAGTGTCATTGCGACAATGAAGCGTCTCTACCGAAGATAATCTATTATGAATTTGTTGGATTAAGTTGATCTGATGATTTTATAAAATAATGACGCTAGAGAAATATGAAAGCATCACGGAATATGATTATAAACAAAATACTAAAACTGATCTAACTGCATTAGTGTGTAACGTCGATAAATTTGAAGACATTAATGAAGCCACGCGAGGGTTGAAACGTGGATACAGTGTGACAGACTCCAAGTTATCAGCTCCGCAGCAACGAAGATTGTCGAACTAGCTTTGAATTAGCCCGGTACTTCACACACTGATTCAACCGAAGAACAACGAACATAATGGGACGGTATCAATCAAAACAGTAACTAACGATGAGGCTGACGAAGCTGTCAATGCTATACTAGACTATTTTGAGTAAAAAGAGCCTTCGGACCTTGTCTGCATTTTGAACTTGCGTAGAATACGCCAAAAGATTAAAAAATATTGAAGATTTTTAACACAGGTCAAAGTGACTGATTTTTTTTTTTCAAAAACATAGCTACCTAAAATATATAACCGTTTTATGTGAATGTTAGAAAAGTTATTTGAAGTTTGATGTTATTTGTTATCTTTTTATGATAGATACATGTGTACGTATGTAAACTCCTGGACAAAATTAACGCACCACTCATATTTTTCTCAATAATCTTTATTTATTGATAATTTACTGTACGACAAGTTGCCTATGGACCTTGTTTGACAGTGACAGTTGTTATGTAAGCTAATAATAGTCTTGTTTTAACAATAATTTGTATTAAACTTCGTTTTAGACTAAAAGTGACTTAAACTTTTCATAAAAAGTACCGATTAAATCAAAGTGATTGTGAGAAACAAGCTTTTTATTGTGATATTTTTCATCGCATGCATGTTCGGAAGTTCATTTGCATAACAATCAAATAAAGCATGAACCGCCAAAGAAATTTGTCGATGGAGGAGGCAGTGCGAGCATCGACTCTCCTAGATGAAGGATATTCAATGAGATACGTTGCAGGTTTGTTAGGAAGACATCATTCCAGCATCAGTCGCAAGGTGAGGCGATATAATGAAACAGGGTCGTACCATCGAAGACCAGGGCAAGGGCGAAAACGTTGCACTAATCAAATTGATGATCGTTTTTTGAGACAACGTGCGCTCAGAGATAAGAGAGTCACAATTTGCTATAGCAATTTGCTAAAAAATGAACTAGCAGATGTTCGAAATGTCACGATATCGTCTCGAACAGTTAGAAGACATTTACATGAAACAGAATTGAGCAACAGAAAATTGGCCAAAAAACCCTTGCTTACCAGAGAACACAGGGTTCAGAGATTGAATTTTGCAAGATTGCATCAAAATTGGACCATCGATGATTGGAAACGAGTTCTTTTCTCCGATGAGACTAGAGTAAGCCCAAAAGCTCCAGATGGTTGTGAGCGTGTCTGGCGAAGGCGAGGAGAAAGGTTTGCCAGCTGCAATATCTCTCTTAAAGTACCTTTTGGTGGTGGCTCTAATATGTTTTGGGGGGGAATTTGTTTTGAAGCTCGTACGGAGTTGGTCCCCATACGTACGAGGTCTATGAATGCCCATTATTACTTAGACAACATTATTGTCGAACATGTAATGCCTTTTGCTCCGTTTCTTGGACCTAATTTTTTATTCATGCAAAACAACGCTCGTCCTCATGTGGCTCGACAGGTTATTGGCTACTTAAATGATGTTGATATTCCATTATTAGAGTGGCCACCTACCAGTCCGGACATGAATCCTATAGAGCATCTATGGGACTATCTCAAAAAAAAGATTCGAAGTCGTAGACTCCCTACTGCCAATCACAACCAACTCATTGAGGCCGTTATTGAAGAATGGAAGAATATTCCACAAACTTTTGTTGAACATTTGATATCAAGCATGCTTCGACGCATAAATGCAGTCATAAGAAGTAGAGGAGGAATGTATCAAATATAAGTGATGACCCAGATGCATTTTATTGTGTTACTTTACTGATTTTTTTCTTTTTGCAATTTGGAGTTATGCTAGCTTATTTACGCATTTCCGACAAAAATAAATTTTTAAAGAAACAATAAGGCAAATTAAGATAATGATAAAGTCATGTTGGACTTATTTGTAGGTGTTTATTATTATTTCAATGTAACTTAGTTTTATTTTGTGTTCATATTGTAAATATTTAGATTATTTAAAGTGGTGCGTTAATTTTGTCCAGGAGTTTATGTATGTAGTACATATGTACACTTCACGTCATATAAAACTGGTACACTTTTTTTTCCCAATGTAAACCTGTGTTCAGACTGGACACAATGGTTCGTAAATCAATTCGTTGTTGCCATCACAGATAACGGAATTGCACTAAATCTAAATAAAAAAAAATAACGTTCAAAAATGTATTATCGTAATTGTATTGTAATGTAGATAAGTATTATTTTTATCAATAACAACAAAAAACCGTATCTAATTAATTTAATAACCAGAGATAGGGTTGAGTTAATATTTAAAATGTTTAAAGGATCTTTAAACCTAGGGTATTGGAACAGGGAACATTGGAATGCGTCTACTGTAATTTTATACTTCAATTGCCTACCGAATACAAACTGTATTTTGTGTTAATTAGTTTAGTAACAGGCAAACTACCAAGATTAATTGATTATTTAGTACAAGAACGATAAAAAAATATTATACTTTATCCTACGTATTATAAACTATAAAATATCCGGGGCGAAAAAACGCTTTTCAAAACATGACAGTTACAATCCAATATCCGACTGTAATGTTTTATTATACCTAATAATTTAAAATTATGTCTAGATCGATTATCTATCATTATTTTTGAATTGAAATATTGTTATAAATTATAATAAGACACAAATCAATGTATGGGTACTTAATTGAGATGATGAAAAATTACAAAATTAATATGGGAATTTTTTAGGATACTGTTACAGGTTTAATATTTCCTTTGTTTATTTTCCTTATGTGGTCAATGAAACTAGAAATAAAATAGACAATAAATTGGCTTTGAATTTATTTTATAAAAACTTACTTAGTTATAGTTAATTTACGTTATTGCTTAATATTAATTAATTTTTCTTCTGGTAGTATCTTCATGTATCTTTCAAATTGTTCTTCTTTAGGTTATTGTTTTCTTATCAAATGTTTTCTTTATCAAAACTGTCACCTGTTAGGTTAATGGCATGGTATGCTTATCTTGAGTGACATGACATTTAGCCTCTTCTTACAGGTTGTTTGACATCAACTTCTAAAGGTCAATTTATTGGTTCATGGAACTAAAAGTTGTACATTGAATTGTTGGTCCTAATAGGTTGGAGACAGGATATCTTGTCATCAGTTCATTTAAAAGTTGGACTTGTGGGTTTTTTGAGTTGTTTTTTTTTTGAGGAAAAAAGTTGAGATTTTTGGGTTCACATGTGCCAAGGGTACTGAATATACAGGAAATTTCTGGATTTTAAACTCAATTTCACCTCAACAGGATCAGGAATCAATTCTATTTGTAAAATAGGCGCTTATAGCGGATTAAATTCTTGATTGAGATATATTTTACATTAAGGTCACCTTACATCAACGGTAAGTCCTATCTAAGACCTATTATTCCATTAATCACAACTTAAACACTTTCTAAGACTATTCTTTTACTTTCAGACCTTATACTTTTATTTTATATTCGTCTCCTCCTTCAAATCTTCCATTTGGTGTTTACTTTTTATTGGCTTCCATACAAGCTGTTCGTCGTTTGGATCTACAACTTCCAGAAGCTGATTGTAGGGCTATTGGATATAAAGAAGACCAAGCTATAGACCCTAAGAAGGAAAGTGAACAATAAACTTGGTGAGAATGAACCATTTTACCTTCCCTGCAACCATCTTGTCTACCTTATCATATTTGGGATATTACTAGTCACATATTCAAATAGTTTATCTGTGGTTACATACAACTGATGTATTTATAATAACCTTCTCTTCCACCAGACGTTTAGATAATTGAAACTATTAATATCTGAAACAAAAGTAACCTTAAATTATAATTTTGTAGTTTAAAGTATAATTAGATTAAGTTAGACCACAAGTAAAGTTAGATATTTAGTTACTAATTGGGGGTATAGATTACAAGGTTTATTTAATTTAGTTAAGTTAGTGTTAGAAACTTAGTAGGAATAAATTACCACAAAATACAAACAGTGTGATATAATATTAAGTTAGAAACTTACCGTTGATAAAGTAGTGTACACCTAAGGTATATATATATACGCTGGGGTTATTCAAATCATTGTAATAATCCATATTATTTGCTCTAAGCATTCTTACAATTAATTTCACTAGTGAATAAAAATTTAAACTATAAACAAAGTGTAGTTCTTGACAGGTGACAACCATAGATAGGTGACAACAACACCTCCGCTGGGTTATGGCTAATGGTCTGACACGCGGCATTATTCAATAAATTGGGCCATAACATTTTACCCACCCCACTCTCCGGGTATATATTGGATTTAAACCAAATCTTAAAGAGCTAGTCCGACTATACTACCTTTAATTTATAAAAATAGAATATTTTTGTAACAGTGGCGCCCTACGTGGTTTAAAGGCTTTTCTATTGTTATTTTTTTTGTGGTTTACATTTTGTAGTTAGAAAACGGAAGGTTATTATAAAAAAATAAATAAATAAAATAATAATACTAGTGCTATATTGTACTTAAACCTACCTACACCTTAATCTATAATAAACATATATACAAAACATCAACACAACAAAATTATCATATTTATATATATACAACTTTCTAATTAAATCTTTGTATTATTTATAAAAAAATTAAATTTTTTTTGTAACAAAAAAAAAAATTTCACATTTTAGGAGTGACTTTCTTTTAAATTTCTTTTCTTCCTGGAAGGAGGGGAAATTGTGTGTTTACATGACTATATTTTTGTGTATACTCTTCCATTTGTTACATAATTTTTTTGCGAACTTTAAATTATTATAGAAATAGACACTTTATTCGGTATTTAGATATTACCATTCTTTTGGTTGTTAGTTGTAAGTTCGAAGAACTGTTTTATATTTTCATTGAATGTATTAAGAATTGGATATTTAATATTAATTATCATGGAAGTAAACAGATTAAAGAATGAGGAATTAACATATGAACTACGGATCAGAGGCATACCGGTTGGTGCTACAGTAGAAGAAAAGCGAGCAAAATTACGACAGGTACTTCGATCTGAAAAGGAAACAGGAAATCAAGAAATAGCTACATCTTGCATTTCATTGACTTTCGCTGAAGAATATGCAGTTTGTCGAGATAAAGTAGAAGAGTTAGCTGAAATGATAAATGAAATTGATCCAGATAACTATGAAAATGATTTTCGTAGAATATGTGCACGACTGATACACTTATCTCATCGATTGGAAAGGTTTAAAGGCGATAACCGTGAAGATGAGCAAGAACGATGCAAACTTACTACGCAATGTAACCAATTATTTACCAACTTAAATATGGCATATGAAATGGTTAGCCCAATGCGAAGAAACCGTGGTGATGTAACACGAGAGATAAACCGATATCTACTCTCACGTGAGGATCCGGCTGCCGCTATCGGAACAGAACCAAATGGTCAACGGAATCCAGTGGTTAGTAGGGAAACCGAAGAATCCCTTCTGGATACCTTGAACCCCCCATGTTTACCCAATATCTCAAGAAGCCTAAACATCATAGGAGACATTGTAGACCATCCGGAGGACAATTTAAACCGCCCTCCTCCATATACGAGCAAATTCTTGACTAGGCAATCTAGTTCGTACTTGGATTCAGCCCGAGCACCTTTTCCACGAGGACTAAACAAAACACACGAGGAGCTTCCTAGTTCATCCAATTCCAAAGTTCACTTCACTTCTGATATTTCACGGATAGTGGCTATTGATGAAATGGAATATCCCCGTAATATGACAACGCTAGAAGAACCTAGTTGTTCCCGTAGATTTGTGGATACCGCAGGATCCCTTGCCCCGCAGTTTGGTAACCTTCGTCTGGGATCTAATACTACTTCTGTACCTGGTTACGGAGAGGAGACATATTCTTCAAATCCACTCGTTTATCGATGGAATCTCAGATTCAACGGGCGTTCTAGCGTTAACGAATTTTTGGAACGAGTTGAAGAACTCCGGCTCTCACGTGGCATAAGTAAAGCCCAACTTCTTCTATCTGCCCCGGAACTCTTCGAAAAAGAGGCGTTGTATTGGTTCAGGACAGGAAATTTTCATTCTTGGGATGACCTAGTGACTCAGTTACGAGATGCGTTTAGACCATATGACTACGAGTACAGTTTATGGGACGAAATTCGCCGTAGGACTCAAGGTAGCCAAGAGAAAGTTCTGACTTACATAACCGCAGTGGAGAATTTATTTCGTCGATTAGACCATCAGCCATCCGAAGAGTACCGAGTAAACATCTTACGAAGAAACCTTTTACCATACATCCAGAGTCAATTAGCCCTCCATCAGGTTAAGACAGTTCACGAGTTAATACGGTTATGTAGAGCCGTTGAGGAGACAGAAGAAAGAGTGAAGAATTTCACCCCACCTTCTACCTCCTACAGAAACTTACTTGAACCGGAACTGGCATACCATCGTCCATCTCAACCACCACACATCTCCGCGATACGGACCTCCTTAGGAAGCACTGGCCAACAAGGAAACTTTTCCGACCACACTGATAGTAGGACCAGTACTTTAGGAGACCCTCCTACCTCTTCTTCTACTTCTCAGTCCACCACTACTAGCCGACAACCACAGTGTTGGAACTGCCACAAAGATACGCATAAATTCCGAAATTGTCCTGATCCGCGTAAAAAATTCTGCTTTAAGTGTGGTTATGCCGGAGTAATGGTAAAGAATTGTCCTACCTGCACAAAAAACTTCCGGGCCGGTCCACAGTAAGTCGGTCGGGATCAGCTATTGAAAATCCGACTTCCAAAATTTCTTCTATGTCCGTACTACTAGATTTTGTATTAGCTCATGCAAAGCATGACACTCGACCTTATTTGTCCATCACGATTTTAGGTAATCAATTTTTAGCTTTGTTGGACAGTGGATGTTCTAAGACAGTTATCGGTAGTCTTGGTTGGGAACGACTCAAAAGAGTGTGTACACTGAAACCTTCGGGACAACCTAGGGAATGTACTGTCGCCAACGGTGAAAGGTGTCCTATTCTTGGTTCTATCACTATACCCATCCAACTACAAGATAGGGTGAAAATTATGGAAGTAATGGTGGTACCTAGCCTTCCACACACCGCTATCCTGGGCATAGATTTTTGGATTTCCATGAACATCGTTCCTGACTTATACTCCGGACAATGGTCTTTTAGGACAGACAATGATTTACCACTAAATCACATAATGGCCATCCATTCCGTCGAGCGTCTATCTACGACACAAAAGGTGCATTTGGACGAATTGATCGAGACCACTTTCCGTGCAATGGGTAGTAAAATAGGATGTACTGATTTAGTCGAACATGAGATAAGAACCACTGCTCAACCTATAAAACAAAGACATTACCCTCTTTCACCGGCTTTGCAAAAACATGTGAATACTGAACTAGATAAGATGTTAAAAGAAGACATAATAGAACCATCGACTTCCCCTTGGGCTTCTCCTATTGTTTTGGTCAGAAAACCTGATGGATCCTACCGATTTTGTGTCAATTACAAAAAACTTAACGAAGTTAGTGAGAAGGACGCATATCCTATACCTTTTGTCTCATCCACCCTGGACAAATTACGGGATGCAAGATATCTTTCGACACTAGATATCAAGTCAGCTTATTGGCAGATAAAAGTGGCTAAGGCTAGCAGACCTTTAACGGCGTTTGTTGTCCCCACGCGAGGACTATTTCAATTTAAGAGAATGCCTTTTGGGCTACATTCAGCCCCCGCGACTTGGCAACGATTTATTGATCGTGTCATAGGATATGAACTGGAACAATTCGTATTCGTCTATCTAGACGACATCATCATTTGTACTCCAACCTTTGAACAACACCTGGATGTACTGGCTAAAGTTTTTCGGAAACTTAAAGATGCGGGTTTGACGCTCAATCGAGAGAAATGCCATTTTTGTAAACCAGAACTTAAATATTTGGGATATGTAGTTAATGAATCTGGTTTACTTGTGGACCCAGAAAAGGTTGAAGCAATTGTTGGCATCCCAAACCCCCAAACCACCTCAGAGGTTCGTAGAGTTATTGGACTGGCATCCTGGTATCGCCGCTTTATACCGAATTTCGCCACCCTTATCGCCCCGTTGACAGCGTTACTTCATAAAAATGTTAAATTTTGTTGGGACGATTCATGCACGGCGGCCTTACAGAAAATCAAAGAACATCTAATATCAGCTCCAATACTTACCTGTCCTAATTTCGATCTGCCCTTTATAATCCAAGCAGATGCAAGTGATTATGGTATCGGAGCAACATTATCTCAGAAATTCGAGGACGGAGAGAAAGTAATCGCCTACCTAAGCCGATCTCGTAGTAAGGCAGAACGTAGGTATACAACCACCGAAAAGGAATGCCTAGCGGTATTGCATGCCGTAGAGAAATTCAGACCCTATGTGGAAGGAACGCGATTTCAGGTAATTACCGATCATTACAGCCTCAAATGGCTGTACAACTTTAAGGACCAGGCCGGTCGTGTAGCCAGATGGGCAGTACGTCTACAACAGTATGATTTTGAGATTATACATAGGAAAGGAGCAGAACATGTAGTACCAGACTCTCTTTCCCGATCAGTTCCTTGCGTCGAAACCATACAAACCACTCCGTCTAATCCCCCGATAAAAGATTCTTGGTACATCCGTCAACTAGGGAAAATAAAGAAGACTCCAGATAAATATCCCGATTGGAGAATTGAGAATGAACAACTTTATAAACTAGCCAAGGTTCCGTATCCGAACCTCATCAGCCGAATTCAAGAATGGAAATTAGTAATTCCCAAAGAAAATCGCACTTCTCTCATTCATGATCATCATGCACCCGTCACTTGTGGACATCAGGGTGTATATAAAACCTTGGGTAGGATAAATCAAAAATATTATTGGCCAAAAATGAAAGCAGATATTGCCCGTTATATTCGTCGCTGTGAAACTTGCCTCAAAACTAAACCCGAACAGAAAGCACCACGAGGACTGATGCTAAGTATGACTCCGACTACCTCACGTCCATGGCAAATTTTGAGCTTAGATCTAGTTGGACCTCTTCCCCGTTCGTCAGCAGGATACACCTTCATATTCACGGTCTGTGATGTATTTAGCAAATTTGTTTTGTTCTTTCCTCTTCGAAACGCCACCTCTTCAAAAATCGCAGAACATATAGAAGATAACGTATTTCTACTATTCGGGGTACCTGAAAAGATTATTATGGACAATGGGAAACAGTTTCATAGTCATCAGGTCAATACGATTTTGGACAAGTATGGTGTAGAAAAACGTTACCTTTCAAACTATTCCCCTCAGGGAAACACTGTTGAGAGATATCATCGAGTACTCAAGACCATGTTGAGTGCCTATGTGGAAAAGAACCATCGCCTTTGGGATACATACTTGCAAAAGGTTGCTTGTGCTATGCGGTCTGGCCGCCATGAGGTCACCCAAATGACCCCAAATTTTATTATGTTTTCCAGAGAGCTAAACCTTCGAGGTTCAGACAACACAGCCTTGGAAATTCTCGACGATATCTATGATCCCTTATCTCGATCAAAAGCACTTCTGGAGGTATTTCAGGATGTAGCTGAACGAATTCAAACTGCTTTTAAGAAGAGTCGGACTCGCTATAATCTTAGAAGAAGAGATGATAAGTTCACACTCAACCAACGAGTCTGGAAACGAGTATACACCTTGTCAAATAAAGCTCAAGGAATAACATCGGGATTGGCCCCAAAATTTGAAGGACCTTATCACATTACCAGGATCCTATCTCCATGGTCCTATGAACTGAAAGACGATAAAGGACGAAACTTAGGAGTATGGCATGCGAAAGATTTAAAAAGTCACCCACCAGATGCCGATAAAACTGACGATTCAGACTTAGAATAGCATTAATGATCTTCTTATATTTATACAAATTTTAATTATTTTAATGGCTCCATTACGGTTTTCTTGAGGAAAACCTTTTTTGTAGTTAGGGGAGAGTTGTTACAGGTTTAATATTTCCTTTGTTTATTTTCCTTATGTGGTCAATGAAACTAGAAATAAAATAGACAATAAATTGGCTTTGAATTTATTTTATAAAAACTTACTTAGTTATAGTTAATTTACGTTATTGCTTAATATTAATTAATTTTTCTTCTGGTAGTATCTTCATGTATCTTTCAAATTGTTCTTCTTTAGGTTATTGTTTTCTTATCAAATGTTTTCTTTATCAAAACTGTCACCTGTTAGGTTAATGGCATGGTATGCTTATCTTGAGTGACATGACATTTAGCCTCTTCTTACAGGTTGTTTGACATCAACTTCTAAAGGTCAATTTATTGGTTCATGGAACTAAAAGTTGTACATTGAATTGTTGGTCCTAATAGGTTGGAGACAGGATATCTTGTCATCAGTTCATTTAAAAGTTGGACTTGTGGGTTTTTTGAGTTGTTTTTTTTTTGAGGAAAAAAGTTGAGATTTTTGGGTTCACATGTGCCAAGGGTACTGAATATACAGGAAATTTCTGGATTTTAAACTCAATTTCACCTCAACAGGATCAGGAATCAATTCTATTTGTAAAATAGGCGCTTATAGCGGATTAAATTCTTGATTGAGATATATTTTACATTAAGGTCACCTTACATCAACGGTAAGTCCTATCTAAGACCTATTATTCCATTAATCACAACTTAAACACTTTCTAAGACTATTCTTTTACTTTCAGACCTTATACTTTTATTTTATATTCGTCTCCTCCTTCAAATCTTCCATTTGGTGTTTACTTTTTATTGGCTTCCATACAAGCTGTTCGTCGTTTGGATCTACAACTTCCAGAAGCTGATTGTAGGGCTATTGGATATAAAGAAGACCAAGCTATAGACCCTAAGAAGGAAAGTGAACAATAAACTTGGTGAGAATGAACCATTTTACCTTCCCTGCAACCATCTTGTCTACCTTATCATATTTGGGATATTACTAGTCACATATTCAAATAGTTTATCTGTGGTTACATACAACTGATGTATTTATAATAACCTTCTCTTCCACCAGACGTTTAGATAATTGAAACTATTAATATCTGAAACAAAAGTAACCTTAAATTATAATTTTGTAGTTTAAAGTATAATTAGATTAAGTTAGACCACAAGTAAAGTTAGATATTTAGTTACTAATTGGGGGTATAGATTACAAGGTTTATTTAATTTAGTTAAGTTAGTGTTAGAAACTTAGTAGGAATAAATTACCACAAAATACAAACAGTGTGATATAATATTAAGTTAGAAACTTACCGTTGATAAAGTAGTGTACACCTAAGGTATATATATATATACGCTGGGGTTATTCAAATCATTGTAATAATCCATATTATTTGCTCTAAGCATTCTTACAATTAATTTCACTAGTGAATAAAAATTTAAACTATAAACAAAGTGTAGTTCTTGACAGGTGACAACCATAGATAGGTGACAACAGCACCTCCGCTGGGTTATGGCTAATGGTCTGACACGCGGCATTATTCAATAAATTGGGCCATAACATTTTACCCACCCCACTCTCCGGGTATATATTGGATTTAAACCAAATCTTAAAGAGCTAGTCCGACTATACTACCTTTAATTTATAAAAATATAATATTTTTGTAACAATACATTTAAACAAATTTAATGTGATTGACTGATCGAGAATGCTTGATAATGTTTTAGTTTTTAGTACACTTAAAACTGGCGGTCTGTCGCACAGCCCTGCTTTTAGCTGGTTTCATATAATATTTTCGTTGAACTGGCAACAAGCCCTAGAAATTAGAATGACACATGTGACAAGATCAACGTACACAACTTAAAAAACATGATTTTTGGTTATAAGAGTTGTACCAGTTTTTTATGACGCGAACGGTACATATTTAAGAAGTAAATGTTCGGATTCTCCGTGCTTTTTAATTATCAAGGCGCACGGATAATCGTGTTGTACTGTATATACAAATAAACAACTATTTTTAAGTACATATTACTTTTTTTTAGGTAATAGACGCCGACGGATTATTTTTGATATCCCTAAAACCCGAATTACTAAAAGATTACCCTGCCCCTCTAGTTTTAACTCCAAACGAAATGGAGTTTTGTAAACTTACAGCGCAATCATGTGAAACAAATGCAGATAAGTTAGAACGATCCAAGAATATCCTGAAACTATTTGGGCCAAACGCCCTAATTTTATGCAAGGGACACGATGACGAAATCCTTACAAATGGAAAAGTTACCAAAGTTGTCGGAGGGGGTTCAGCAAGACGATGTGGAGGTCAAGGAGATCTTTTGGGTAAGTTTATATGTATTATTACAGTTGAATTGATAGAAGTCATTATGAATATTTTGTCAAGTACCAGTTGGTTTGTTATTTAAATTTAATAATAATAATAAATAAAAAAAGTTAATAATTACCTAATAATATAAATTCTTCATTACGTTTCATTATTTTGGGAGTTACTATTTTTATCATATAATGTTGAACAGATTAATTAATAATAATAATAACCTTACATGTAATATATTTTTAAGGAAATAAAGTACAACTTCTTTTAAGTCTGCACATTCAATAGTGATTGTTGGCGATCAAACTCTCGAATATATCCCTTTGGCCGCAGTGTCTATAAGTTATTCGCGTTTTGGAAATCGGCACAGTTCCTTATATTTTTTAACCAAAACAGTTTATCTTCCATGTTTGTCCTCGACCCCCAGAAATTTATATTTTGACATGTGTAAAAAATTGGAATTTTGCCATAAATAATGGACTGTATATTGGGGTGCTCCTTTTTCGTGTTTACATGAAATATTCTTATTTAATATTGAAATATTGAAACGTCAATAAACTTATTTTAAACTTCAATAATTGTGGCTTATTTACATTAAAACAGTAATTACTATATATATATATATATATATATATATATATATATATATATATATATATATATATATATATATATATATATATATATATATATATATATATATATATATATATATATATATATATATATATATATATAAACTGAGCATATTTTACAAATAGAAATAACAATACAGTAATAATTTGTTGTTACAATGACAAAGTCAGTTTAAGTATGAGAGTCCCTCTGCTGTTATTAGAATCCGTACACGCGCATGAAGCCACAACTTATTGTGGTTAATAATTTTCTCCCCTTTGCCATGGAGAAAATGGATTGCTTCCATTTATTGCCTCATCATTATATAAGGGCATAGTAGAATCAAAGTATGTAAATATTTATAAATATTAATCTCAGTGTGTATTTTAGGTGGAGCTTTATCTACTTTCTTACATTGGGCAATACTTAAAGGTGAAGAACCTGCCGTCGCATGTTTCGCAGCCGCAACTTTAACTAGGAAATGTAATGAAAGAGCTTTTGCAAAATATGGTAGAAGTATGACCACAACTAACATGATTGAAGAGATTCATAATGTATTCGATGAATATTTTGAATTAAAGTAAATACAAATTTTAATATCGAATTATTAGTGGTAGATTATCTCCCGCCTAAAGATATCTAAGTCCTTCCCATATTCTGATCAACTATTTTACTTACTCCTCGAACATAGTGTTTTAATTGCTGTCTTCTCAACATTCCGTAACATACTGTTGGACCGAAATGGAAAAATAATTCAAATTAGATTAAAAATATCGTCAGAATATTATTTAAGAACTTTTCAGAGAAGAAAGACTAGAAATAATAGTAAAACAAGGTTATGCTGACTGGTCTACCATAATAAAAGAAGTACTGCAAGGCATTAAACTGACAAAAGAAAACAACAAGGCGAGAGGCCCTGATCTAATTCCAGTAAGTACATATAATAAAAGTAATCGAAGAAAACCAAATCAGAATACTGCTTGACTTATTAACAGTACTAGAATAATTCCTAAGGATAGCCTAATATACCCCATTCGCTGATCTCAGTCCTAACTGTCTAGTTAATTTAGTAGAAAGTTAATTTAGGACATTTCCACTTTTTCTCAAAATTAGTTGAATACACCCCTGTAATCAGTGATTAAAGATCCATATATTAACAATTTGATAAAGAGCAAAAGTGGACAGTTCCTAGTAGCAATTTGGTGCAAAAGAATTTGTTCAGGTTCACATGCAAAAGTGGACTTTTTCGTTAACTCAACAAGTTAAACAATTATAGGTATTAGATTTGCTTTTTTTTTATTAAAAAAATGGAAACAATCTGCACCCAAGTTTCAACCAGCAATTCAAGGAAAACACAACGCGATCCTAGTTTTTGGAAAAGAACAAAACAAAAAGTTACAAGGTAAGATTTTAAACTTTTAAAATTTAAAAGAGTATTGTGAACATAACCAATAATATTTGGCGGCAATTAAATTTATTTAGGTTATAACCGTTTACGACACATTTTAACTCTGTGATTGACAAAAATAGCAAAATATTAAGCCACGTTGCTAAGTGCTTCAAAAATCTTAACTTTATTTTATATAACTCGAAAGTTTTTGCCGTTATAAAGGTATGAAAATTTTAATTGTTTCATTCATGTATTTAACAAAATAATATATACAAATAAAATTGTATATGTTTGACCGTATCACGAGTAAAAATATTAATATACCTAAGAGTGGTAACTATTTTTATAACTAATTTTTGTCTCGTTTATATTAATCCAGTGTTAATTCATTGTTGTAGATATTCTGCAAGCAGTTTGTCTCAGTATCCATCGTGTGGTCACAAAATACAATCATTTCAATGCTGCTATCTTTCAATGATGGACATACAGCGGTTTCATAAAAATTTTTATGAAATAAAAAAAAGATGCTCAAGATGCTTTTATTTTAAAGCAAGTGAAGTGCGTGCACCAGCACGTCATAAGTATCAGGCGGAGAAAAAAGCAAGAGAAGTGAGTGTAAAATATTTTATATACAATGCTGTTAACAGACAAAAAATACCCGTAAATAGAAAGACTTTCTTATGTATACTTGGTATTTCCAAACAGCGAGCTTTGGTGGTAATGAAAAAATTTCACAAATTGGGGACAATGCCGACCGATCAAAGGGGTGGTGACAGAGTGTCTCATTTAGAAAATGTCCACAGAAAAAAAATCAGGAATTTATCGAATCGCTTAAATGTAACGAATCACACTATTGCACATCATCCTCAAGAGTAAGAGTGTACTTAGATCCAGAGCTTAATATTAAGAAACTGTGTCGTATGTGCAATAAATCGGTCACTAACGAATTGAAAGTGAGAAATTGTTTTTTTTTGTAATATATTTAACACCAAATATAATATTGGGTTTGGTTCACCTGCTACAGATGTCTGCTCTCGCTGTCTTTGTTTGAGAGAAACTATTAAACGCTGCGAGAATGAACAAGAAAAAGTCAACAAAATGACTGAGTTTCGGCTGCATAAATTAAGAACCTTAAGTTTCTTTGATATACTAAAGCATGAAAGTTCCAACTTTTAGTTTTGACTGTCAGAAAAATATGCCCTTACCAAAAATACCCGATCAGGCAGCCTACTATTCGAGACAACTTTACGTATATAATTTTACAATAGTACAAGGTTCTTCAAAAGCAAAACTTAATAAAGACAATGTGTTTACATACACTCCAATATATCATAGGCTAAAACATACAGATTTTCCCTCTGAAATAGATACAGTGCATCTGATATGTGGGGGACAAAACAAAAATTCGACACTTGTATTTATGTGTCTAACATGAGTTGCTGATGATGCTCCTATTAATATTAATACAATTCAACTTGTGTATCCAGTTACAGGGCACAGCTTTTAAACTGCTGATGGAGTTTTTGGCATTATTGAAAAAGCGTTAAGTACGAAAAAAACAAAAAACGACAATAATTCAACCCCAATAATATTTTGATATATTTTCTGACTATACAACCGTAATTAAATATCCAGAATTTGAAGTAATGGATTGGAAAACAGAAAAAATGAAGATATTGAAAGGGCTCTCAAGTTGGCACATCCAAATCAGCATATCGTCAAGAATTACAATATTACGAGAGAAGAGTTTGCGAGGATATAAAATTCTTGTTCAAGGAGAGATGTTCTACAAATCCGACACTGGAACTGCATTATCAGTAACCAAGAAAGGTAAAGCGTTGACTGGTATAAATCCTGCAGTTTTACCTCCAGGTGTAAAGGTCAAAGAAGCAAAACTTAAAGATGTAAACGAGCTACTAAACAAACATTTCGGTACAAACTGAAAGCAAATGCAGGAGCTAGAATTCTATGCCACAGCTTTAAACGAGAATTAGCGACTTACGCAGGATTTAATGATCCAATCTGTGAGCATGCGTAATTTATTACCCGCTTTCGTATGTAATATAATAATATAAAATAAATCCTTTGCTCTAAACGAGTATTTTTTTTACTTTATTACCCATTTACTTTCTCCAATCACATAAAGATATTTAGGAACGTAAAAGTGAGCAGTTTGAATGCAAGAACGGACATTTTCAGTTTTTATTCCTTTTTCTCTAGTTTACGCCTTATCCTACATTTTAAAATTTATAACAGCATCATCTTAATTGTTTTTAAAAATTAATAGAAGAAAAAAATCTAAAATACATTAAAAAGTATAGTTGTAAATTGTTTTTCTTACTTTACTCAAAATGTCATAAAGTGGAAATGTCCGGTTTTGAATCTAGACCCCTCATTTAATCAAAATAAAATTCATAATCAATTTATTAACAAAATAAAACGGCTTCATTAACAGTTATTCCGGTATAACCGGAAGTAGCAAATGGATGAAAATATTTTTATTAAATAGGTCACTCTTTAAAACCCATTAATTCCAATTTTCATGATTCAATTACCTTTAGTTCTCGAGATATTTTTAATTGGCCATTTATCCATTTATCTGCCGCACCTTATATATATATATATATATATATATATATATATATATATATATATATATATATATATATATATATATATATATATATATATATATATATATATATATATATATATATAGGCGATGTGTCAGAAGAGATTACGAAAGAGGAGTTTTCCATTAATTGTATTCCTAACGATTACTAGAAAAATAGCAATATAACAAGAAAAATAATACATTTATTTATTTTTAATTTTTATTAAATTATAAATAACGACCTTTAAAAACTGATATATTTTTAAAACTCTTAGAAATCTCTGTAAATAAATTTTTTTAAAAACATTTAAATGCCTTCTTTTGTATGAGATAGTCTGAATTTTTAAAAATATTAAATGTAATGTTAATTTGAAGAATATTTCACCCCCACTAATAACGATATCAATATCGAAGTAATGGTGTGTAAAGATGTTTCAAAACCTCGTGGACCTCGTAAATACGCATGTCCGAAAAAATAAATGGACCCTAAAAACATTTACCATTTTAATTTCATAGGAAATTAGGTGACAGGGTAGGATTTGCACGTGCTAATGATGTCGAGTATTTCCAATAAACATGACATATTATGTTTCTCTAATCGTAAACATTCCATTTAGTCATCGCATTTTTATTTTATCTCACATTGAAAGATGTAATAAAAATTTACGACTACTCGTCTTCACTGCCGATAAGAATTGCTGTGTAAAAATGTAAAATATTTACATTGCACTAATTTGTCTTATACATAAACCTTTTAAGAACTGAAAAAAATCTAAAGGACAAATAAATAAATAAATCAAGGTATGCTAAAAAAATAGGATTTTGGTTTTAAGTTCAGCAAAATATGTTTATACAAGACGAAAACCTCGAATTCCTTGGGAAAAATATTCCCATGAGATTTTTTGCATAATCACTTTCATAAAATACCGCAGAATAATGTTCAAGAGGTCGCTCATACAAAAAGCGGTCCTAATTTATTTAACAGTTTTGTATAAATCCAATTTTTGGTTGTGATAAGGGCATCAAACAACTAAAAACAATGTTTTTAAATTAAATAAGCCCAAACTAAAGTATCAGAAACTGATAGAACAAGGATTGGTAAATTAAAAAATAATTGTATGTTTTTGAGCTTTCAATCATCATTTTTCGTTTTTTTTTTGCAGTTGTAAATTGTTTATAAGTTGAAAACGATCAACTTTAGAGAAAAATTACAATTAACTTTTTTTATTCAGAATGATCCAAAAAATGATAAAATATTAAAAACGATTGTTCGCAAAAAAAATATTAAAACTATTTCACTAACGCAAAAACTAGTTCGTTTCTGTCTCGCCACGATAATCCACTAAAAAGAACTGCATAATTTTAGCAATGCCTGCCTGATATCATTGTTTCGTTCGTAGATCGACGTCACTAAATGATTACGTCAGGTCCACGACATTATGAATTATCTCTACAAAGCGTTTAAAGATACGCTATTTGCATTTTGTGGCATACAACTCTAATTCCGACAAAACTTCTATAGGAAGTACGGACGTGTAAACTGATGGAAACCTTCTAAGTGATTATATTATGCATGAATAAAAGTCAAATATTTCTTATACATTATTGTAGCACCTTCTATTATAGACTTAATTGTCTACTAAGTTGCTTCCATACTTAATTAGAAATGTTCGATGCAATGAAAAAAAAAAATAGGTAAGACAATATGCAGAAATTTGCGTCGATTCCATAATCCTGAAATCCTGTTGTATATTGTGTTCGACGTTCGGAAATACTAAATGCATTACAGATTCAAGAAGCGTGCACCTGTAAACCGGAAACGACCTACGAGTGTCGACTCAAACAGTCTCTAACTCCCAGTTCTTTATGAACGTGGCGTGAACTTCCGGTGAATGATCGCTTGGGACTAGTTATCCAATAATATAAGGATTTTTTAGTTCTAATTCCGAGATAGATTTATTGTTTTATGATTTCAATTAAAGTCGAGCTTTAAATAGCTATGAAATGTATTTCTAGAATAAAACAAGTTCCCGTTGATTAGCTTTTACTTTTAGATGATCCAACGTTAACTTATTTATAACGAATAGAACTGGTAGTAATATTTTAACCGAAAAGCTCTCAATGGAGACTGAATATGGAAAATAGAAGTCTTTAGAAGTCAATACAAATATTAATTTAAAGAAAAGTTTTATACGAGCCTTAAAAACGTTTTATCAAAATATTTACACTCGAATAAAAACGGGAGAGAATTTTATAAAATTAGTAAAAACGTCCCGTCATTATTTCTTCATCCACATCATCGGTGGCGACTTTAATGCACCGCTGGGGCTCTAGGCTAACTACAACTAAACGAAAAGAACTATTGTCAGCTGTTACGGAACAAAAGGATGAAGTAATCTCTACTGGTAGACCAACATACTGGCCTACCGATAGGAACAAAATTCCAGACCTGATAGATTTCTTTATTTACAAAAATATCTCAGCTAACTATCTGGATATCAATGACGGCTGGGACATGAACTCTGATCACTCACCGATAATTTTAACTATGAGTGATACAGTGATTAAAAAAGAGTTTAATCCAATATTGACTGATAAAAAACTGACTGGGAGAGCTTCAAAATAAACCTAGAACACAAAATTAATCTTTGTGTGCCATTGAGAAACACGAGTCAACTTGATGACGAATTAGAAGTCTTTATAAAAAATATCCAACAGACAGCTTGGGAAAATACTCCCACAATAACTTCTAGAACAAAAGGGAACAACTATCCAAAAGAAATCCGAGAACTCATAGTAGAAAAAAGGAAGTTAAGGAAAAAATGGCAGCAATATAGAGCTCCACGAGACAAAGCTAGTTTAAATAATGCTACACAAAAACTAAAAAGGGAGATACATAATATAAAAAATTCAACAATTAATTCTTTTTTAAGTAATTTAACAGCTGACCGGAACACAGATTATTCTTTATGGAAGGCAACAAAAAGAATGAAGAGTCCAATTATTCATTCTCCTCCTATCAAGTTGGAAAACGGTAACTGGGCTAGAAGTAACGAACAGAAAGCAGAACGATTTGCAGATCATTTAGAAAGCACGTTCAAACCCAACCACAATGATGGTGAAGAACTGAGATGGAAAGAACCATTCCAAACTGAAGAAAGAATAACGTTAACATCACTTAGAGAAGTATCAACAGAGATGAAAGAGAATATAAATCCTAAGAAAGCTCCAGGATATGATCTCATAACAGGCGAATTATTAAAAAATCTACCAAGAAAAGCTATAGTCAAGCTGACACACCTAATAAATGCTGCTTTTAGATTGAGATATGTTCCCAGACTCTGGAAAGTAGCCGAAGTAATTATGATCGCCAAACCAGGTAAATCTCCTAATGAAGTGACATCCTATTGACCAATATCACTCCTTCCGGTGATGTCAAAACTATTTGAAAAACTTCTATTGAAAAGATTAAAACCAATAATAGACAGAAAAAATCTTATACCAAATCATCAATTTGGTTTCAGAAATCAACATTCCACTATAGATCAAGTTCACAGAATAACGAATATAATAGAAAAACATTAGAAGAAAATAAAGTCTGC
Source organism: Diabrotica undecimpunctata (assembly GCF_040954645.1). NCBI lineage: Eukaryota > Metazoa > Arthropoda > Insecta > Coleoptera > Chrysomelidae > Diabrotica > Diabrotica undecimpunctata. The sequence goes on along the minus strand of NC_092805.1, from coordinate 143,318,814 downwards.
TCTACAATCTTCTTGGATGTAGCACAGGCGTTTGATTAAGTCTGGCATGACGGTTTAAACTATAAACTAAGAACTTTCATGCCTAAACAGTATTCAGAAATCTTGAAATCATACATTGCGAATAGATATTTCAGAGTAAAACAAGAAGAAGTTTACACCGTCTTAAGGGAGATCAAAGCTGGCGTACCACAAGGGAGTGTCTTAGATCCGGTCCTGTACCTATTGTATACGTGTGACATTCCAGAGCTAGAACAAAATACTATTGCCACCTTCGCGGATGATACAGCCATACTGGCGATAGGAGACACTAGTGAAGAAGCGACTGATAAGCTGCAACTATCAGTAAATAAAATACATAACTGGACCAGAAAATGGCGAATAAAATTAAATGAGACTAAATCTGCACACGTTAACTTTACAAATAAAAAAATAGAAAATTTACCAGTTAGCAAGAGAACAGCAGCAAGTCACGAGCAGAGGCTGCATAGTCATGTGAATGTCGAGGCAATCCAGCTTCTTGACAACACTGAACTAAAGAGAAGACTCATAAGGACAAAACCATTTGGGCTAGTGTAAATGTGTAACAGTTTAGTGTAAAAAGCAGAGTATAGTGCTGTGAAATTATTGCATGTTAGTTGTAGTGCATTAGTTAATAGATAAAATAAGAGTAAGCCATAGGGTAAGCCTTAGATTTAAGCATTTGCTGTTATTATGTTAGGTCAGAAAATAACTGATAATTGGTCATTTGTGACGAGATAGCAGTATACAAACACCGCACAGGTGTTAATAAAAAAAAATATTTCTTGTTCAAAATAATCTATCTTATATGAAAGCTTATCAGCTTTCTACAGACTATTAATTTTTTTTGCCATAGCACAATCACAATACACAACAACAATTAGTTTTTAAAGCTATTACTTTAAATTTAATATTTATTTATAAATACAATTTATTAATATATATTATATTATGATCAAATTGGGCAAGAAATCAAAACATAAACAAAATTCTTACTCTAAGAAAGCGGCAACACTTTATACACTTTTGCCACACGCTCAACTGTCAATAAAATTTGAAATATTCCTGTATCAGTTGCGTACAATTGTCTAATCTATTTAATTAAAATTATTATTTTGTGGAATATTAGACTTAAAGACTTGTTTCATAAAATTTATATTATTAATAATAACAAATGTTTTTGGTAATTTAATCAATATAATTCTAAAATTTCCAATATAATAATGATTTTATTTTTCTGATTATTACACCATGTTGACGCTTATGAAAGATCGAGCAGTTCCGTATGGGTTTCGTATTATTAGCTGTGTTAGGAAAATTGGAACTCTAAGGTTGACGTTCTAAAAATTTCAAATATAAGTGACGTCACTTTATATAAATTGTGACGTGCAATCATTTTTATATGAAAAATAGTATATTTCTATTTCCTTCAAGCCCATCTGTTAACGTTCTTAAGCAACTGGTACGGCATAATTTTGGCAGCCAATTGTTATCCCTTTCATTGATGGGAAGTCCAAAATAAAGATGATAGGCTTCTTTGACCAGTTCTGTTATTACATTACGTTGAGTTTTAGGGTAATTTCATTACAAATGTAACAAAAACGGTCTGCAACATTTTTACACATTCGCTGGATTTTATAACTTAAAATAAAATAATTTTGATATTTATATTATACATATCGTACACATAGAATACTTTAATTACATAGAAAAAATATGGACTTTGTGCAAAATTTACCAAAATATTCCATACAAATCGTAAACAATTACAAGAAAAGTTTAAACTAGCTGTTGTCAAGTTAAAAAAAACTAGCAAAAACTTCGCTTGCGGATTTGTACTTCCATAAAACTCACTTACGATTCTATCTATTTTTATTTTACTATTCGCTAAAACCCATCGTTGTTGTTGTTGTAAAGTGATCCAAAAATCATAAATTTGAAATATTTAGAAAAAAAAACATTAACTAGTAAATTGCATAATAATTAGTAACAGAAAATCTAGACCTGATAGAAAAAATCGGTCATCGTAGATAGATTTAGAGCATTCATATCTTCATATTTATATTAAAAATTGTGAAAAGAGCATTTGGTTGCAGAACAGTGTTATCACTTTTCAATTTAAATACATAAATAAATATCTTATTAAAAATAGCAAAACAAACAAAAGTTTTAAATTCCAACGCACGATATCGGCGCATCAGGTCCCTTTCCTCCACCTAATGGGAAAATGAAACTTCGCCGTGAAAAGCGTTTGGCGGGAGTTTGCCGATTACCGTCGACAAGAACGGAAGTTGTGAGTGCTCGGCTCTGGAACTTACGAACATCGCGTTATTTCTCGCCGTGTAAGTGCTACGAGATAACACCACAGGTGTTTTTTACGAGATAATATTTTTTTCACAAATTTGTAAGTTTATACCTTTTTAAAAATTCTTTTTTACAATAGGGATGAGATGTATTTAATTTTTTTTGTTTCATATACCTAAATGAAGAGAAAAAAGTATAGTTTCAATTATTTATTTTGAGAAAAAACTTCTAATAATAAAGCCTAAAGCAAAATTTATGTTTGGGGGTACTATAAGTACGCTAGTGTGACTAATGAGAACTATGTAGAACGCTTAAGTGCCAATAAAGAAAAAACCAAACTACCTTGATAAATTTAACCGTTTATATATATATATATATATATATATATAAATTATACACATAACACTGTGACTACCCAAACTACTTTAAAATATTGTGTGTTCCTTTCATATAGGATCTAACACCTAAGCTGACAAGAATTTTCAAATCCCATAATAAGATCAAAATTGCCAATAAAACCATTTTAACAGGAAATTATATTTTTTCAAAATTTAGATCGAACTCCTAAAGAACACATAGTAGATGTAGTTTACAGCATTCCTTGTAATGATTGTAACAGTAAATATATTGGTCAAACTTCTAGACGTCTCAAAGACTGCATCACTACTCATAAAAGTGACTGTAGGCTTTATCATGATAGGTGTTCATCAGCTAACTACGTTTACACCCAGAATCACAGAATGTATTTTGCAGATCTCAAAATCCTTGAAAAAGAAACATCCTATAATAGAACACTTTTTTTAGAAATGACTCACATTGCAACAACTGATAATGTGATTAACACAAAATCGAATATAAAACATCTAAATAATAAAAAAAAAACAATAAAAAAAACCATCATAGTTAATTTTCTATATTTAACAACCAATATCTATCTATCTATACAGCCCTTGCTATCCAATTTTGGACATAGGTCTCCTCCTCCTTCTTCCACGTCTCTCTATTGTAGGCAGTTTGTATCCACTTCGGGCCTGCGCGTTTCTTTAAGTCATCTGACCTCTGCATTTGTGGCCTTCCTCTTTTTCGTTTGTAACTATACGGTCTCCAGTGTATAATCATCTTATTCCATCTGTCGTCTTTCTGTCTTATGGTATGTCCAGCGAACTTCCACTTAAGTTTTGCTATCTGCGTTAATACATCGGTCAGTTTTGTTTTGTTGCGGATCTAAGTATTTCTTTTCTTGTCTGATAGCCTGATGTTCATCATTTGCCTTTCCATGGCTCTTTGGGTCTTTGCTATTTTTTCCATGTTTTCCTTTGTAAACGTCCAAGTTTGAGAACCGTAGGTGAGAACAGGAAGTATACATTGGTTAAAGACTCTTGTTTTTAAATATTGGGGGTATTTTCTATTTTTTAGTATATAGGAAAGTTTTCTGAAGGATACCCAAGCCAACCGTATCCTTCTCTTTATTTCTCCGGTCTGATTTTCTCTATTTAACTTAATTAGTTGTCCTAAATATATATATATATATATATATATATATATATATATATATATATATATACATATATATTAACAACCAATACCGTAATAATAATTTCTAAAATTGATCTTAACATAAATTTCATATTTTAAATATAACTTTTCTCCTAAAACCGTAAACTGTCATCGTTCGTTGACAGAAACTTCTGGATCTAATAACTGACAAGCTTCCATCACCTTGAGGTATTTGGTATTTAATTCATTGACCATGTGGCTTCAATAGTGATAAGTTTATAATGTGTTCGTCCTAATATGTGTATTTTAATAATTGTTTGTCCATAAATGTATGTTAATTAAATGAATAATTTTAAATTGCCATATTAGATAAACATATACCCTTAGATTGTCTGTGTAATGTATAATTTTGAAAAAAATTTTACACAGGATTTTTGTCCATTTTTTTCTATTCACTAAATGAAAATCTCGAGACTTTTTTTCACTTTTAGAGGACGGGTCACATATAAATTATAAATGACCTGTCCTCTATTCCTGAGTCTGAGGGCTAGGGAGACTGACACCTCGGAAGCCCTAAAGAAGACATCGAAGAGGATGTCCAAAGCTCCTCGCCATGATAATCGACGCGGTTCATCCCAGAAGACTGTTGAGTTTAATATTAATTCCTGTAATAGTATTAATCTTAGCCCTAGGTATATATATATATATATATATATATATATATATATATATATATATATATATATATATATATATATATATATATATATATATGAATTGAGACGCCGATTATATAAAAATAAACGGCGAAAGGAAGACAATTCCTCAAACTTTCCGTGTATGAATTGGCATCAATAGACAAATGTTCGTCGTCTTAATTCATCAAAGCCGTAGCAAAGCTCTTGCTGAAATTTGTAAATCCTTTACACATTTTATACAGCTCAATAAAACAGAAAACGATAGTCGTTTTCGTTTAAGTCTATCAAAATAGGTGGCGCTTTTTGCAGCATTACTCTAGCATAGTGGAAATAGCAGAACACATTCGCTAGCTTTTCGTGTTTGAGGTTGTATCTTTCCGACTGTCTGAAGTAGTACGTAGGGCGTACAGAAATAACGTTTACCAATTCATACACGGAAAGTTTGACGATTTGTGTTCCTTTCACCGTTTACTTTTATATACCTATTCGACGTATCAATTCATCAAAGCCGTAGCAAAGCTCTTGCTGAAGTTTGTAAATTCTTTACATATAGTCACCAGAGTTTTAACCTTGCTTAGGCTGTCGCCTCTTCAAGGAAGGGGTACTCCTTCTTTTTTTCCTCTTTCTCACCCTGTCAAGGGTATCTTAAATGTCAGTTTTCCAGTTAAGTAGGAAACCGAGTTTCTGAGAATACGGTCCTCTCCTAACAGAGTTATTCGGCCATGGACATCACGACAGTTTGAAGATTTACATAAAATTAATTGTGTTTTGGAGGGGATTTATGGCCACCCTTCATTTATTGCACCAACTAATCACTCTGTCTAGATAATTTTGCGCTCTTTCGAATACAGACAATTATCCACGCTCTCTATGTGGCCCTGACGTGAGGAGCGCAGTGTCATCAGCGTACAGTAGAAGGATCCCCGATCTAGGATGTGGGCGGGGATGTCACTATTGTAGAATGTGTATAATATAGGAGCAAGAATTTAGCTCTGGGGTACTCCAGCTTGTGGAGTGAAGGGAGTGGATAGGATGTCGCCGACTTTGATCCTGATCGTCCGATTAGAGAGATAGGAATTTATTAGTTTAACGAAAGGTGTGGGCAATTAAGCAAGGTGGAGTTTTTCGACCAGGCCTGTATGCCAAACCTAATCGAATGCCTTCTGGACGTCTAGGAATATGCCTGTGACGTGTTTGCTTTCGTTAATCCCTGAAGCCCTGAATCCGAATTCGTAATCTGGAATGGCGGGGTGACCGTCTAGGAATTATACGAGTCTTTCCTTAAGGATCCTCAATTACAATTAGTAACTACAAGATACAATTAGTACATAAATGTAATTAGAATATTTTAATTTTGTAGGAATCATGATTGATAATAATTATTATTTTGATGTTTGATTTATGTCAGAAATACACTCGTTTCTGTTTATTATATTTTTCGTTGTTGATCACATTTTAGCATATTATGAAGAAGCAAATAAATTTTGCGAAAGCTAGATAAAAGAACAAAGCGTTTTGCTTATCCTGCCTTATTAATGACTGCAAGCTCAAAATAAAACTTAAGTTTACATCATCATTCAATCTTCGCTTATCCACTGCTGGACATAGATCTCCCTCATAATTTTCCATCTATTTCGATCTTGTGCCTCTTGCATCCAATTCCTATGACAACGTTTTAGATCGTCAGTCCAACGTGTTGGTGGACGACCTCTGCTTCGGTAGGCATCATCTCTTGGTCTCCATTCCAGTATCCGCTTTGTCCATCTATTATCTGTCATTCGAGCCACGTGACCTGCCCAGTTCCATTTCAGTGTTGCTACTCTCTCTACTGCATCAGCCACTCCTGTTCTTTGTCGTAGCTGGCGATTTGGGATCTTGTCTCGTAGTGAAACGCCCAACATAGCACGCTCCATCGCCCTTTGACACACACGGATCTTTTGAACTGTTCTCCTTGTCATGGTCAACGTTTCGGCACCGTAAGTTAACACTGGCAAAACACACTGATTAAACGTTTTTCTTTTAAGGCATATTGGTATATCAGACGATTTGAAAATATGGTTCAGCTTGCCGAAGGCTGCCCAAGTCAGTCTTATACGACGGAGAAGCTCAACGGTTTGGTTATCTTTTCCTATGCGAATCTCATGACCTAGGTATTTATAGGCCATTACCTGGTCTATGGATCTTGTTCCTACGCATATATCTTCGCTGACTACAAGATTTGTCATCATCTGGGTTTTAGATATATTTATTTTCAATCCCCCTTCTAGCGAGGAAAGGTAGAGCTGATTTAAAAGTTCTTTGGCCTCATCTATCCTATCAGCTATTAGTACAATATCATCTGCAAACCTTAGATGGCTAAGCTTTTCTCCGTTTATGTTTATGCCCTTGTCGGTCAGTTTTGCCCTTTTACATATATATTCCAAAAGCGTAGTGAACAGTTTCGGCGATATGGTGTCCCCCTGGCGTACTCCACGTTGTATCGGGAATTTCTGGGTTTGACGATCACCCACTCTAACACTGGCTGTTGCGTTTTGGTATATATGTTTAATTATATTTATATACCGATAGTCAATTCGGCATTCTGTCAAGGCTTCCAACATTTTTTGTTGATTTACGGTGTCGAATGCCTTTTCATAGTCGACAAATATTAAAGCTAGTGGTTTATTATATTCAGTGCATTTTTCTATAAGATTTTTTATTACCAGTAGGTGATCGTTTGTTCCATAGCCTTTTCTAAAACCCGCCTGTTCTATGGGCTGATAAAATTCCAATTTATTTTCTAGTCGTTTCGTAATTATTTTTGTAAATAGTTTATAAATATGTGAAAGTAGACTTATGGGCCTGTAATTCCTGAGGTCGGTAGCATCCCCTTTTTTATGAAGTATGATAATTTCTGCGTTATACCACTGGGTTGGTGTTATTGCTTCCTGCAAACATCTAGTGAATAGTTTGGCAAGGACCTGCCATAATCTTTTTCCAGCCACCTTCAAGGCATCTGCCACTATTTCATCGCCTCCGGGGGACTTATTGTTTTTCATTTCTTGCACTGACCTTCGAACTTCATTGGGTGTTACGTCCGGTAAAATTTCAGATCCCTGATTGATTATCTTTGGTAATGATCCACTCCGGTTACATTGCTGTTCTTTGTATAGTTGTCTATAAAAACTCTCTATCGTATTCATAATTTGAATTCTATCCTCAATGATTTGCCCCAATAAGTTTACATAATGTGTCAGTAAATAATAACTAACTACTTTATATATATATATATATATATATATATATATATATATATATATATATATATTATCTTGTTTTTTTTGTCTGAAGTTTCTGTATCAAATAAAAATAGCAATTTTAACTCAACGCGGCGACGGTTAATACGCTCGATTTTCTTCCTTCTAATATCAAGGAATTTGTTGCAGATCCTCGTTATTTTAGCTGACAAGTTGTTTTGACACTATTGTCATGATAAAATCAGTCACTAATACAACTAGGTGTAACCTCTTTCTTGGAAACTTTACGTTTAAGGTTCATTAGATTCTTTTTTTCAGGACCACTCCTAATGTGATCTTTATTACGATCTTACCCAATTCTAATTACAACCAATTTGTTTTGTGGTATTTATACATTGGTCTGATATTTATTTTACCATAGAATTAATCAGTTTGGGGCATAGTATTTTTATTGCTATTTGGCGTTCAAAATTAATTAGTTAACCACACACTTAAGATATTCTCAAAATAATGCATGGAATACTATACAAAAAAATAGAAGAAGATATAGATGACACCCAGTTTGGATTCAGAGGAGGACTAGGAACGAGAGAGGCTCTGTTCGCTTTTAACGTTCTCACGCAAAGACGGCCAGATATGAACCAGTATCTCTATATCTGCTTTATAGATTATCAAAAGGCTTTTGATATAGTACGACATCAGAAACTCGTAAAACTGTTAAAAGAAAAAATGTGGATAGTCGAGAAATACGGGTTATTGTCAATCTGTACTGGAATCAAAAAGCAAAGGTTAGAATCGAAAATGTCGATACAGAAACTATAGAAATCAAAATAGGTGTTAAATAGGGTTTCGTCGTGTCCCCATTGTTATTCTATCTGTACAGCGAAGCTATTTTTAAGAAAGCAATACCAGAGGAACAACAGGGTATATTAATAAACGGAAAAACCTTGAACAACATAACATATGCAGACGACACCGCTGTTTTTGCAGACAGTCTCTAAGCACTGCAACGCTTAGTAAATAGATTACATCAAGTCAGTATAAAATATGGACTACAAATGAACGTTAGGACCAGTCAGGACCAGGAACGTCAGTAAACCATGTGCTAGATTTAGTAGAAACTTCCTCATAAGACATTTTTAAATCATCATTATTTTTTCTTGATATAACGTATGTCGTATCATCTGCGAATTGTACGGATTTTTATGAACATATGAACTTGGACAAATCGTTGACATAAATAATAAACAAAAGAAGTCCTAAGATCGAACCTTGTGTGACGGATAGAAAATCGGAGAGATGACCTTTCGACACTAACGCCTGGTATCTGCAAACCTCTGATTGTATAGTAATTTATTTTGTGGAGCAAAATGTGGTGTGGAACGCAGTCAAAAGCCTTCGACAAATCGCAAAGAGAAATTGCTATGCGATTACCGCGTTCAAGCTCCTCAATCACCCCGCTTACAATCCTTCTGAATCCATATTGTGAGTTGCTAAAGTAATTATTGGACTCAAAAAAGGAATAAAATTGTTGTTTGATAATCTTTTCAATCACTTTTCCAAAAGTAGAAACAATGCTTATGGGTCTGTAATTGTTAGTTTTAGAGGAATCACTGTTTTTGTAGATAAATAGTACTTTTGAGTGTTTTAGTACTTCCGGATATACTCCAGTTGATAGAATTAAATTAATAAGATAAGTTAACTATTAATTTCGTAAACGTCCCTACAATTAGAATTACTAAGAGATTTTATTATTTGAGAGACCTCTTCTTCTGGATATCGAATTAACTATACCCTTTGTCAGACTAGTTCATTCATGTATCTCTGAATGCAGCATAACGGTAAACGTCAGAAGTCAATTATCAACACCCTTGACTCTTACATCAGGAGTGAAACAAGGTTCCGTCTTGGCGCCCAATCTATACACAATTTACCACAGCGACTTTTCTTATCCCAAAACCACAAACATACTCACACTGAATTAAGCAGACGACACTGCTCTTGTAACAACAGCACGAGATGTAGATGTTCTCGAAAGGCACGCTTAAAATTACCTATAACATGTCGATAGGTGGTGCGGGAGATGGAGGGTAAAGCCTTTTCCTTAATCTTAACAAAAGACAACTCATATACTTTAGACATGCTCATATGCTTTAGATATTTAAACGTAAGCGGCTACCGCACACAGCTTGACGAAGAAAGAATTAACCTGAGGCTATGGTTAATTGGAGTTAAACTGAATACAAGATTTGATCACAACCCGTAACAGGGTCAAGAAAAGAGTCTTCCTACTCAACACTTTATGTGGATTTGTACATATAGAACGTACATCCTGATTGAATACAAGGCCAATATCTACGCTTTTCAAAATCGGGGAAAAAAAAAGGAGCATTCGGCGTAAAGTAAACTCGTAAAACTTGTATAAAACTTATACTGCTAAAATCGATCAAAACCAATTTTTGTCTGTGTTTATTTTCAGTACAACCAAAGTATCCATATATTTTATTGTGTATTGCGCTTTCAATATCACACAGTATATTAGGTATCATAAATATCTCAAACGCTATACCCAGTCTCGAATTTTTGTCGAAATTAAATGATCCAAGACTAAATCCTTGACCTATTGAATTAAAAATTCCGTAGTTGTGTTTTCCAAATTTTATTAAAATTCCGCAAAGCATTCGACGTTTTCATTAAATTTTCATCATCAACTTATTTAAAATTGTAAGAGGGCTGTCATAAGGTTCGCTCCATTTTGGAAGCAATCATATCCATAAAGCAGATAGATTAAATAAGATCTTAAGAAAATATTTCACTCGGTAATGTTAATGTTTACTAGGGGTTTGTAAATTATTTGCTGGTTTCTCAAATTTGCCCGAGTTTAATTGTGAAGTATAGAATTGTATAACTTTAACTAATAAAAAAGAAGAATCCCAGTGATTGGCTATATATCATAGTTTAAATAAACAGTGAAATGAACAACTTCTAGTGTAAAATGGTATATATTTAAAATTTAATAAAAAATGAAATTTTTCAAACTGATTACAATTTCATCAGAAGGTTTTTGGTCTTATCAGCCCATCTTAAGTAAAAACACAGTTAGCAATTAAAACTCGCACTGGTGGAGCGTCCATGTAACCATTGTTACAATTGGGAACAGTTAAAAATCTTGCAAATAAATATTTTATGACTACTGTGAAACAATTCAATTTATATTTTTTACCAATAGACATATATGTGTTAACAGTAATTCACTAAACAAGACGCGCGAAAATATTGGCGAGTTTATGTGACTCGGTGCAACGTTGTTTGTGGATACGCGTGATGGTCCGTCGGCTATCGGTCGGGGCCGGCTCGTCTGCAAAATTTTGTAAGCGCGAGGGCGTGGGTGCGCTGTGTTATATATTATTAGGCTTGTTAACATTTTTTGTTTTGGTTACTTACTCGTTAGTATCTATTACAATATGCGTGCAATTAAACATGGATGGGTGTCGCTGCGTAATCGATCATCCACTTGAAAATTCATTCTCCTTGTATAATTTTAAAGACAAAAAGGAGATTATTGAAAATGGAAGACCGACACCTATTTTAAACAATTTAAAAAAGGAATCAAAAAAGGAGTTCGTTATTTTAAATTTAGTTGGTATGGTGAAAATTCTTGGTTGTGTAGTTGCAAGAAAAATTGAAAAAAGACTGTATTGTTGGCTATGTCTTCTATTTTTTACAAAATAAAATGGGTGGACCAATGGGAGTCCGCGATTTAACTTGTTTTAGAGTAATAAAAAGGAGACATGAAGTTTCTCCATTAAATGTACATAAGGTATTTTATTCAATTTGGCAAAACAAGAATAACATGGACAGAACACGTCACAAACAAAGAGGTTCTGGGAAGGATGAACAAAGAAATGGAAATTTTAAATACAATAAAAACAAGAAAATTAGAATATCTCGGACATATTACACGTGGAGAGAAATACACCTTGCTCCAACTGATTATACAGGGAAAGATCCAAGGAAATAGAAGCATAGGGAGGCGTAGAATGTCATGGCTGAGCAATCTGAGAGAGTGGTACGGGTCCGAATAGCTATGATGATTGCCGACCTCTGCCGCGGAGATGGCACTTGAAGAAGAAGATTATGTTTAGCAATATTTGCTTTAAAAGCTTGGTTAAGAGAACTGTAGAATTCTTCTGTACACCCACAGCTCGAATGATTCCATTTTTTTCATCGATGTCGCATTCAAGGTCCAAGATTCCATTCCATAAAATAAAGTCGAAAAAACATAGCACCTCGCCAACCTAACTCTTGGTTCTAGTTTTATATCCCTGATACATAGCACTCTTCTCATTTTGTTGAAATTTGCTCTAGCCTTTTCTATTCTTATTTTGATCTCCTGATTGTTAAACATAATGGAATTGCTAAAAAAATGGATATATCGTTAGCACACTTATAGCACAATAACAAGAATTAGCGTTTCGGTGTCATTTTGAAGGAGATAACTCTGACAAGTGAGGCAATTACAGGGAATTGTTAACATTAATTGCCAAAAAAGATCAAAAATTTTGCCAACATCTAGAAACATCAACTGTTTTTTCGGGAGTTTCGGGAAGTGATGTACGAAACGATATTATTGAAGCCATATCTACATTTATGATTGATGAAAGTCAGAAATTACCGAAGCAAGTTTTGTAGCTGTTATATTAGACGATAGCACTGATATTTTAAACTAGTCGCAACTTTTGGTTGTATTTAGATATGTTTGTCCTAACACGTCGCGATGATGGTGTTTGTGAATGATTTTTGAAATTTGTTAATGTTAGTAAAGAGCGATGGTGCGGCTGTAATGAGTGTGCAACACAATGGCATACAAAAACTGGTTAAAGATAAGTGTCAAGATGTAATTTTTGATCATTGTTGGGCGCTTAGACAAAATTTGGTTTTACAGCAATCAGTGGAACATAATAAAGAATGTTTTTTGTGTGCATTTTTTTTTTAATCGTCCAACAGGACTGCTGACGTTTGTTGAACGTCATTTTATTTTTCTAATAAGTGTATATATATGTATATTACTGTATATCGAAAATTTGCTGCACGCATCTCGGTAAACAATGAGATTATTTTAAGCCCGTGAGATTATTTTTAGATCCTAATAGGGATCATCAGAGGCGACTATTCACAGACCCTCTGAACGTGAAAATAAATCTTTCCTGTCTTGAGAAGCAACTCTAACATAGCTTCGTATGGACGCAAATAGTGACATCTGATAATAAATCCGTAAACTAATTTTTCGAAACCAAATTCAGATTTATGCTTTAATCTGTGCCTTCTAAGAATTGCAAGGCAAAACAGACAAAAAACAGTTGATACAGATGTTATTAGAGACTTATGGGTGGCTTAAAGTTTAATAAATTATTTATTTTTCATTTAATCATTTGACTTTATCTGTATCACGACTTCTTCTTCTTCTTCGTCTAGCCATTCACGTCCACATCTGAACATAAGCCTCTTCAAGTCTTCCTTTCCATTGTTTTTTATTGTACGCTACTTGTAGCCAATTTTTTCCAGCAGTCCTTTTCAGATCATCTGTCCATCTCATAGGAGGTCTGCCTCTGGGTCTTTTGTGTTGGTATGGTCTCCAGGTTAAAATTGATCTGTGCCATTTGTTTAGATCGCTCCTAGCTACATGTCCAGCGTATTCCCATTTTAACTTTAATGATTTTTGCACCACATCGGTGACTTTGGTTATCTGTCTTATCCATGTGTTTGTTTTCTTGTCCTTAAGTGATATACCTAGCATTGCTCTTTCCATCGCGTGTTGAGTGACTCTAAGTATATTCATATTCTTTTTTGTGATTGTCCATGTTTGTGCCGCATAAGTTAATATCGGAATAATGCATGCATCAAAAACTTTAGATCTAAGATGTAATTGAATTTGTTGATTTCTGAGTATATAGTTCAGTTTACCGAATGCTGCCCAAGCTAACTTTCTTCTTCTTTTTATTTCTTTAGTTTGAATTTCCCTATTTAGTATTATTTTTTGTCCTAAGTATATATATTCTTTAACTTTTTCTATAACTTTATCATTTATTATTGTCACGGTGTCTTCGGAGTGCATGACTTTTGTTTTGTTTAAATTCATTTTCAGTCCTATTTTAGAAGATTCGGTATGTAGTTCTAAAAGCATGGTTTGCATTTCTTGTAGGTCAGTAGCTATCAGGATTATGTCATCTGCAAATCGTAGATTACTAAGGTAGCGGCCATTGATGTTTATTCGCTTATATTTCCAATTTAGGTTTTTAAAAACGTCCTCCAAAACTAAGGTGAACAGTTTGGGTGATAAAGTATTTCCCTGTTTGACTCCCCTGTTTAATGGTACAGGGTTCGTGTGTTCATTTTCATTTAGGTAGTATGTAGCTGTAGCTTGGTTCATAGTTTCTTTTATTAAGTTAATATATCTGCTGTCTATTCTACAATTTTGCATTGCGTTTATTACGGCCGTGTGTTCTATGGTATAGAAAGCTTTTTCGTAGTCTACAAATGCTAGGAAAACTGGAAACTTGTATTCGTTACATTTGTCTATTAATATTTTTGTGGTTAACAGGTGATCGGAAGTTGAATAGCCTTTTCTAAAACCTGCCTATTCATATGGTTGGTATTCGTCTAATATCCTTGTTAGTCGAGTAGTTATGACTTTGGTAAGTATTTTAAACAGGTGTGACAGTAGGCTGATGGGTCTGTAGTTTTCCAATTTTCGACTATCACCTTTCTTGTGTAATAAGATTACTTTAGAGTTGTTCCAGCTCTTAGGGACTTTGCCCTGATGTAAACAACTGTCCACAAGCTTAGTTACAATTGCAATTAGTTCCTTACCTCCTTCTAATATCATATCTGTGGTAATACTATCTTCTCCTGCAGCTTTATTTCTCTTCAGGTTTTCCAATGCTGTAGTTACCGCTGAAATTGTTACTTTTGGCATTATTTCTGATCCAACATTTTTTATTAATTTCCGTGCTGGTCTCATCTCATCGACTTGTTGATGTGTTCTGTAAAGTTCTGTGTAAAATTCTTCTATTCGTGTCAGTATGTTTTCTCTAGTTGTGATTTCATTTTCGTCTTCCCCTATTAATGATATCATCTGACGTCGTCCTAGTGTCGGTCTGAGGCATTTCATACTCTTATTTTTTTCAATAGTTGTTGTTATTAATTTTTCGTTTTCTTTTCTTTTTTGTTGTCTGATTCCTTTTCTAATCTGCCTATTAAGTTCTCTATATTCGTCGGTTACCCTTTTGTTAGATTTATTTAAGATCTTCCTTCTTTTTATTTGTTGTAATATTTCTTTGTCTAATTCATTGTATGTTGTTTTTGGTTTTTTCAGTTGCAAAAGGCTTTTATTCACTGTTTCGATAATAAGGTTATTCAAATCATCAATATCATTGGAGTTTATCTGCTGCATGCTAACTTGATTTAATGCATGCGCTATCTTTTTATCACGACTAATTTCCATTTTATTTGAAATAGTTATTATTTAGACATTAATTTGCGTAGTCTCATATGAAGCACTCAAAATATTACATTAACTAAATAATTTTATACGAAATGCCCTTTAGCGATATCTAAATTCAGTAGACCACAAATTTGATAGTTAAGTAAACACCCCTATGTATTAAAATTAAGCTCATAATATAATATTTAATGCCTGGTTTATTATTCATATTCGTTATACCCAGGGACGCATTATCACCATTTGATACCCGAAGATCTAAAATATTATGTTACTTTAAATATAATTTTTATTGGTGGTAACTATTCCTTTATTTAAGATTTTATCTCTTACAGTTAAAACTAATTTCTTCTTGTATCATAGAATATTACGTCCAACTTTTGTTATTATTATGAAATAATTTTTTGACCCTGTACATATACAATACCTTTTAATTCTCATAAATATCTTCCCATGAAAATAGTTAAGACTCATCTATTTTGAGTTAAGACATGATAAAAATCATTTTCAAAAATACCGCTCGGGTGCTACAATACGATTCCTGTTTTTAAACCCTATTGTCCTCTGTGCAGTTTCTCATCTAAACGCTATTAATCCAGTCCAGACACCTTTTTGTTTGCAAATATAGTAAATATTCTTTAGAAGTTTGACCGAAAAAGATCCCGTTAGATGCAGTTCATTTCTGACTGCTCTAACAGTTCAGTCAAAATTTAGACCACCCACCAACCAAATGGTATTTTGTTATTTAAATATTATTTCTATAAATCGGATAACTCTGGCTGTACTTTTTATTTTTCGTTCTTCTTCTTCTTCAAGTGCCCTCTCCGCTACGGACTTTGGCAATCATCATTGCTATTCGTATCTTTGAAGCTGTTGCTCTAAATAATTGGTTAGATGTGCACTGGAACCAATCTCTTAAATTGCGCAGCCAAGATATACGTCGTCTCCCCACGCTTCGTTTGCCCTGAATCTTTCCATGGATAATTAACTGGAGCAATCGGTACTTTTTCCCTCTCATCACATGACCAAAATATTTCAACTTTCTTCTCTTGATGGTGATCAACAGCTCCCGTTCTTTGTTCATTCTTCGAAGAACTTCACTATTTGTTACTTTGTCTGTCCAAGGTATTTTCAAAATTCTTCTGTATATCCACATTTCGAAGGCCTCTAGTTTATCAATATTGCTCTTGTTTAAAGTCCAAGTCTCTACTCACATCTACTCGATACAGCAGTATCGAGAAGATGAAGCATCTAACCAATCTCATTTTCAGGTTTAAGTTAATGTCATGACTTCCCAGACTGTCCTTCATATTAACAAAAGCGGCTCGAGCCTTTCCAATTCTAGTTTTTATTTCTTCTGTGATGTCATTGTTGTTATTAACGCTTGTTCCCAAATATTTATATTTGTGCACCCGTTCGATTTCGTTATTCTGAATGTATAGGTTTGCATTCAATCTTTGTTTTTTTGAAATAATCATGAATTTCGTCTTCTTGACGTTCATTGTTAACCCTTTCTCTTCACTAGCTGTGACTACCTTGTTTAAAATGGCTTGCAGGTCTTCTACTGTCTCCGCCATTAAAACCGTATCATCTGCATATCTAATATTATTAATTGGTTGGCCGTTAACTTTTATCCCAATCTCTTCTTCCTCCAATGCTTTCTTCATAATTTCTTCCGAATAGAGATTAAATAGCATTGGTGACAGCACACATTCTTGTCTAACTCCTTTTTTAATTTGAATTTCATTTGTTGTGCTATTTTCAATGCGTGCGATTCTTATATAGCGAGTGTCTAACTGTTTAGCTTCCAAGATCTCTAAAAGTTGGTCATGCTTTTCATTGGTCATTTTTCGTTAGAAATTGAAATAAACAGCACATTTCATTATTTTCTATTAATATTTAATATTTTAATGTTTAAATTTAATGTTACTTATTGTACAGTCTTAGGCTTAAACATATTTAACAAAACATGGATTAACTATACAGTAAATTCTATTTGTTATTTGTTCTTTTGCATATATTAAACTTTGAATTAGTAAAATATTTTTTGTATTTTTCCAACTATTTTCCATCTATTTTTCCAACACAGTCAATACATTAAAGAAAGGACTTAGTAGATAGTTAACTAAAGAGATCAATATGATAACTCTCATGTGTTATGATAATAACTTTATCAATATCTGATGGGTTTCTTACGATATTTATTTACCTTAGTTAATATATTTTACTTGGATATTTTTATGTCTAAACTCTAATTTCACTATTTGGGAGAGTGATTCATCGTTTGAAGGCGGAGAAGTGGGGAAAGACGTATGAAAATCCAGTGGCGTACACTCACTTTTATTTCAACGTTAATTATATTATATTGTTTAAATATTATTGTTCAAAATAGGTCACAATATATTTATCTGCAGGTTTTTACTGAAGTTTCCATCTCTATATCCAAAGACCGTTTTCAAAGATATAAATTATGGTTATATTTATTTTATTTGTTTATTATTATATATTTATATAATCTTATATTATTTATTTTCTTTTTTTTTTCTTAACTTCAAAAACGGTCTGTGGAATAGAAATCGAAAAGTCAGTAAAATAAACATGTAAATAGATGTATTGTGATAGATTTTTATGGACATTGTCCATAAAAACCACAGACCCAGATTCCAATTTTGGTAAGATTCTCTTAAAACAGCGCTCAAATACTCAAATATCTTCATGATAATCACCTGTTTTTTCGACTCAAATTGAAGCAAACCATCATCAAGGAACCCTGTATCACTTCCTATATGGGTGATGATAAACGCCGTCCCTTTCCTGATGGAGCTTTTAATCCTGTAGACCAGCCTTCTATAAATGCTTCGCGTTTACTTTTGACATTTAAATCTTGCCAAACTTTTCCAAGTATATGACCTTCGTTAATCCAGGTTTCATCCAAATAATATATTTTTCGTCTAGTGCTGTGACTTTTTCGTATTTCTTCTAAATATTTTCTTCTCCACAGAATAATTTCATTTTTTTCCAATAGCATACTTTTTCTGTTGCGTTTTACATATCGAAAGTTCATTTTGCGCATGGTCCTGACTAAGACTCTACGAGATATTTTGGGTAAGGAGTCATCGTTTTCAAGCTTTTGAGAAATTTTTTTCAGTGTTGGAATTTCACTCCGAAAATAAAATGAATGAATTTTTCGACGTATAATATTCCTTGTCTCGTCATCCAAAACAATGCTTTTCCTATCTCTAGTTTTACCTTTTTCTTGCTTTTTATTTTCCGATGTATTTTTAGGTACACGATAAATACAGCTAACCGATACTTTTGTTAAACTGCTAGAAATGCCGACCGCTAACATCTAATGACATTTTTCTGCCGACAATTCCTTCATAAACCTTTCGTATCATTACCTTCTCTTCGGACGTTAACATTTTCCGTCCCTTTTGCGGCTTTTCATTTTTGGAATCAACATCAAAATTTTGCTCTCTTCTCTTGGAACAACTCGGTTTTTCGTCCATTGTATTTCAATAATCACAGAATATAACTAAAAATTTACTATAAAACGACAAACTGTAACACTCTTGTTATCAATAACACGTTTTATCAATACTACAATACAGTATTGATAAAACAGTATTGACAACAATAAGTTTACAAACTTATCACATAAAATATACACACAAAATGCAACACATGCACTACCCATAGGAACGCCAACGTAAATGAACCATCGGTTATGTCTTGATGGGCATTTCTTCGGCGAAAAAATAATGCTATGTCTGGTTAAGAATTCTAAATCGGAGTTTCCTCGCTAATTTCAACGTTGCCAAACGATTTAAAAATAATGTTTTAAAATATCGATTTTTATTTTATAAATTTAAATATATAACGAAACGGAACATATAATAAAGTTTATTTCATTACAATTTTGTGATTAATTTTTACTATTGAAAAATCATGTTTTTTGGTATTTTTATGACGGTAATAATCGCTGCGTGGAAGAATACAGGTTTTGTATGACCATAATTACTACTTGTGAACAAGAATTGGCTACACTGTACGGACAACTTCTGGTCAAGTCTACTATAAAGAAGCACAAATAAATATACTACTTTATATATTCTGTAATTTCTTATGAGGAAACGCAAATTGTAATAGAGAAAACGGGTAGTTTTCGAGGGCCGCTGTGTACATTTAAATTTGAGGATATTCGGCGTTAAAACTATGAAATCACTCTTCTAAATTGAGGATTTCTACATAGTTTGTGATATTTACGATTTTATTATTTTTAAATATAGTTGATATAGTGAATTTTTACCTTTTTTATTTTAATTCAAACATATAAAAACAGTAGCGCCCTTTCTTTTTTAAGAGTTGTTCTCTTCCTTAATTTCCATTTTTTGTTGTTTACTTATTTTTCCTTAAGTTTCTCACCTCTAAGAACAAGCCCGCCCATAATCTATCCTAACTGAGCAACGGTGCCTTAAAGCCGATTGTGTATCTGTGTTCTAAGATTAATTCATCACAATCTAGATCTCTAGGTATGGTACATTATTCGTCGAATATATTTTAAATAAAAAGTTAGAGCTTTGTCATCATCATTATTTTGGCTTTACAACCCTGTGTGGGTCCTAGCCTCCCCAAGAATTTTTCTCCAGTCGTCCCTATCCATCGCCTTCCTCCGCCAAGCACGATTTCCATATTTCTCATGTCTTCATCGATGTTATCTAGGAATCTTGTTCTGGGTCTTCCTCTTCTTCTTTGACCAATAGGTCTATCAAGGAGCGTTTTTCTAGCTGGGTCGGTTTGCTCCATCCGCATTACATGGCCTACCCACCTCAGACGTCCTATCTTTATGTGTTTTACGATATCTGGTTCCTGGTATATCCTATAGAGTTCGAAGTTGTATCGTCTTCTCCAGACACCGTTTTCATTTACCGCTCCATAGATGCACCTTAGTATTTTTCTTTCGAAACATCCTACTATGCTTTCATTGCTTTTTGTTAAAGTCCAGGTGTCTGAACCGTATGTTAGGACTGGGCGTATTATTGTTTTGTAGAGTTTTACTTTTGTATTTCTTGATATAACTGTAGATTTAAAAAGGAGATTAAGCCCAAAATAGCATCTATTAGCCGTGCAAATTCTGCGGTTTATCTCTGCGGTAGTGTCATTTTCAGTATTGACGAGCGTTCCCAGGTATACAAATTCGTTAACTGCTTCGATGACGTCATTTTCTATAACAAGTGGCCGTAGTGTTTGTGGTTGCGTACCTATTTTCATGTATTTTGTTTTATTGGTGTTTATTATTAAACCCATTTTTGTAGCCACTTCCTTTAATGCTACGTACGCCTCTCGTGCTGCGTTTTCCGTTCTCCCAACAATATTGATATCATCAGCATATGCTAAAATTTGCACAGATTTGTTATATATTGAACCGGTAGTTGTGATTCGTGACGTACGTATTACTTTTTCCAGAGCTAGATTGAATAGTATACAGGAGAGTGGGTCTCCCTGATGTAGCCCGTTATTTGTTTTAAACGATTCAGAGAGTTTCCCCTGGATTCGTACTTTGCATTCAACTTTTTCAAGGGTTAGTTTGGTTAAACTTACCAACTGATTTGGTACTCCTAGGTCTATCATTGCTCTAAACAATTCTCTTCTATTTACAGAGTCGTAGGCTGCCTTTTAGTCTATAAATATGTGGTGCGTGTCTACACCGTATTCCAGTGTTTTCTCTAGAATTTGTCTTAGGGTTGAAATCTGATGAATTGTTGATTTACCACCTCTGAAACCAGCCTGGTATTGTCCTATTATTCGCTCTGCATATGGTGCCATACGATGGCATAGTATATTGGAGAATATTTTATACGCTGCATTTAGGAGCGTAATTCCTCGATGGTTAGAGCATTCAAAGATATCTCCCTTTTTGTGTATGGTGCAAAGTATTCCAATATTCCAATCATTGGGAAGGGACTTCTGTATCCATATTTCTTTTATAAGCTGCTGTAGCGCTATTATGATATCGTGGCCACCTTCTGTATATAATTCCGCTGGGAGATTATCTATTCCGGGTGATTTGTTTCTGGCTAGTTTGTTTACAGCGTCTTTAACTTCCAGGATCGTTGGTGGATCCTCCTCCCTCTCGTCTGCTCCGCTTACCTCGCAGCTTTCGTCTTCCGGGTTTTCTTATTCCTCTATATTAAGTATCTGGTTAAAATATTCCGTCCATCGGTTTAGTACGTCTATTCTTGTTGTTAAGAGATCGCCATTTAAACTTCTACATTGATTTGTGTTTGCCTTAAATTCTTTTCTGTTGATGTTAACTTTCTTATAGAATGTTCTGAATTCTTTCTCTCTGTTGAGGTTGTTAGAGCTTTTTAGCATGTTATATAACTGAATGCTGTTGACTGACTCATAGGTTTATTTAAACTCAAAATAATGAATGTCAATGTTGTCTCCCCAACATTTATTTAGAATTTATTTTACGGTTAAGTGTCTACGTTTTTTACCAAAAGCAGATTTGATAATCCCCTAAATAAGACATTGTAAAATCAGCAGAAGAGTTTTTCTGCTTTAAATTTTTACAATGAGTTGTGTTTTTTGTGTTAATTGTTTTTAGATTCGAGCGAAATATTGATTTCTGTACTTAGTCTCAATTAAGCATCCAATCTCGGTTTAATTGATACAATTTATTAGGCAATATTTCAAAATGATTTGCGTACGGTCTGCATTATTACCGAAATCAAATACTGTGCAATATATCGGCGACAATATACAATCTATGAGCCGCTTAACCTAAACACGTGCTTAGAACGCTTAATATTCAATCCGGCTCTGGTGATATCAATTAACATGAGGCTTCGACGTCAAACTTGAACTAGAATTGTTTGGATCTCTACTAATATCACATTATCCCTAAAATTTTGTTGCGGTCTGGTTTATATTTATTAGATTTCGCTTAAATAAATCGCATTAATATAATGTTACATGGATTTTCGAATAGGATATCATATATCTTAGTTGATTATTTTGTTTATATTAGGGTGTACTTTGGTGAATATTAACAAAGTTAATTTTAAAGCCAATGAACGGAAAAATTTGTCTGCTGTAGATAATGGAAAACTGCCTAAAGTTAATACTTTGTGCTATAAATGTACATAAAATTTTCATCTTTAATGTAATATTATCGTCATATAAACGAGCTTATAAAAGTAATATACCTATACAAAATATCTAAATACTTATCAAAAGATAAGGTAAAAGCAGGTAATCTTGGTCAGCCGAAAATACTGGTCACCACAGGCACCACAGGTACGATATTGCGCATGACATTTGACAGCTGGCCCAGGAGTGTGACGTAGTCAAGACCGCTCGAACCACCTCGAACCCATTATTACAGCTCAACGTACACATTAATTTTTAAATTATGGTCAAAAAATGATCTAATTTTTTTTAAATATTTTGTTTTGGTTATAATTGAATAACAAATATATTTTCAGTAGCGTAAAACCTTTACTTTTCCTAGGGATTCAGGCGAAATATTTATTTTTATTTTCATACATATACTAATAATATAAGCACTCTTTTTGTATGGAAATCCGTTGAAATTTAAAAATTTTCTGCAGAGGAAATACTGTGAATAGGTAAATAGTAGTAGATTTGCTTATTCTGATTCACTGTCACTCACTTCCAAGCAGTTTTACTGAAATAAAAACAAAATAGATTACAATAAAGAAAAATCTGTTTTACAATTCAATATGATATTACATTACTATAACCTACCGAATATTATATGTAAATTTATTTATATGAAAATAAGACACAAATTAGTTCAAACGCAAAACACAATAAATATCGACTTCAGACGACTTTACACCGGCAAGACAGAAAGCTTGTATAAAAACAAAAGTTCAACAATAATATCGGTTATCAGTGGTGACTATTGCAAATTGCAAGTTATGAGGTAATAAATATATTTTAAAATAACTCAATACTGACTGAGTCATCTATTTTATAATAGAAAAATAATTTAGATATAAGTATGTTTACATATGTGTCTTTATACAAATATCCACTTCGCAAGGGCTTAAAAAATTTGATGGGTAAAATTTAACCGGCGGCCGTATCCCAGACGAGCGCGTAAAAAATTACCAGTAAGGCGCGCCTGTGTCTGAGACTTGTGGTGTTTCTTCTTCTTCTTAAAGTGCCTATCCGTTCCGGACGTTGGCGATCATCACGGCTATCTTCACTTTGCTTATTGCAGCGCGGAACAGTTCAGTGGTAGTCGTGTTATACCACTTTCGCAAATTTTGAAGCCAGGAAATGCGTCTTCTTCCCGGTCCTCTCTTGTGGTGTTTAGTTACTGTTTATTTATACTGTATAGTATTTTTTTGTAAAACTGAAAGTTTTTATTTGCCATTGTATATCTGGTTTTGTACCTTTTTCAAAGTGCGCTGTGCAATTGCTTGTTGCGGAGATAAAATCTTTAGGTTTCATACATTTCCTAAAGATAGCGTGACCAGAAAACTGTGGATTATATCTTGTTGTAGATAGGATAATTTTAATTGTAATACTGCAAGAATTTGTTCTAAACCTTTTAAAACTGAAGATTACCAAAGAAATCTACTACAGGAACTTTTAAATTACGTTTCTAAAAAGGGTCTAAAACTTAAACCTGAGGCAGTACCTAGTCTTTATTTGCCTAAATCAAAATCGGCTACCCTTTTAACCAACCAAAAGAAACGCGTACAAAGAGCCGAACACAGAGAGTCCAAAAAGTATGTTGAGCAGCTTCTTACTACTTCTAGGTCAACGACGTCTAAATTTTTATTTCTATTAATTCTTAGTCATGAAACCTTAATGGTTGTTTCATATCGATTTGTTAAGTAAGAAACTAGCCTCAGCCTGCTATGCAATTTGCAATAAGAACTGTTTCGGAGGAAATCAATTTAGCATCTTCCAAAATAACATATTTTTCTTTGTTAGATCATGTTATCATTATTAAAATATATCATGTTATCATTATTATAAACAAGACCAAGATAATTTTATGTGTCAATATTACAAAAGATGTCATTTAAAATGTTGTACAATATTGTGTGACCTCACTACACTCATATTCGATGGCCAGCTAGCTCATTTGATATAAATAATGTTGACTTTATCATTATTTATTTTGATTTTGTGCTTAGTTCAGTAGGTATATACGTACAAATTTTGTGTACCTTCATTACCACTTTTTTGTATCTTTTTAAACATCTGAAATATCGAACTCTGGAGCATAAGTTAGTTAACCTGTACCTACGTGTAATAAAAGATAATTAAAACTTGTTTTATAAAGGATATCTATGTTAATAAAATAATTGTACCAAAAATCAATAAACTTAAATTAACTTCAAAATTTTATTTATGATTAAATATTATAATAACATAATTTTATCATCTCTTTATAATTACTATAATTAAATTTGCCAAATTATATAAAAAAACTTAAAATTAAAAGTCTTTCCTATAACTACATTCAAATGTTGCGGGAATAAGCGTTCTTGACTACGTCATGCGCGAAAGCGAACCGATTTTGGAACATTATGTATTATACCTTGTGTATTCATTGTACCCATGGGTCACCACAATATCTTAATGATGGGACCTGATTTCACTACCGGTGATTTAATCACGGCGATTTAGAAATCTTGGATAACCGTGACTAGTTTCCAGATGTATCACATATCAATTTCACGGTGACCGTTTCACAAAACATGTTTATATAATAAATATTATCATATTCTTGGTAAACTTGACTTGGAGAGCGGTGACTGGGAGGAACATCCGGTGATTTAACAATGGTGGATTTTGGGAACAGCGAAATATGAGGATTTTTTTTATTATCTACTGATATTTCTGTTTTTAAAATCATAAATTTAAAATAATGTCATTAAGTGTATTTAATATATTTTTTTCCTGAACATTCTTAAAATCTTTAAATAATTAAATATATATCATGTATACTAATCGACAGTCCACTGTTTTATTAGTACTTGACAATCACACCAGTCATATTTCACTGAAGATATACTCAGTTTGTAAAGTTAATTCAATTCACCTCATATCCATACCCCCGCACAATATCCATAGACTACAGCCCCTCGACCTTTCATTTTTTAGCTCTCTTAAGGGAGTCTATAATAAAGAATGTGAATTATATCTCAGAGCTCATCCACATCAGAGAATAACTAACTTTCAGTTAGCTGAAATTTTTAAAAAAGCCTATCTAAAAGTTGCTACAATGAAGAAAGGGATTGCCGGCTTTAGGTCTTCTTCTTCTCCTTCTTCCTCTTTATAAGTAATTCTGCTTGTTCATTGGCGGATTAATACTTCTATGGAAGGTTATCACTTCATTTTTTGTTCGGTCGTCCGATACTTCTTCTGCTGATTGGTGACTTATCTCTTGCTATTTTGACGACACGGGTCTCCTCCATTCTGTTTATGTGGTTATTTCATTCTTTTTTATATTTTGTGTCCATTCATTTATGCACTGTACGTTACATTTTCTTCTAATGTCTTCACTTCTCTTTGGATCTCTCAGTGTATTTCCTGTCATTCTTCTCAGTACTCTCATCTCTGCCATTTCCAGTAGCCTTTGCATTGTGGCTATGTCGGGTCTTGTTTCTGAGGCGTATGTCATTATTGGTCTATATATATCTTTATAAATTCTTGACTTCATCTCAGTGTCAATGTGTCTGTTTCGTCATATAGTGTTATTAAGGCATTCTGCCAGTCTATTTGCTTTTTGTACTTGATCTCTCAGGATTTAAACCTGTTGGTATTTATCCTTTCGATTGCTTACTTAACAATCTCTGCCAGTCGTTGAAAATGAAGTAGAAGAATATAGAGTATCTGATACCAAGCAACTGGAAGATTAGGTTATTAATAAAATTGGCAACATTACTCCAGAGGCAGTTCCACAAGCAAGATCTGATATAGATCTTATTCCTGAAGCATCAAAAGCCAATATTTCTTTTTCTTATTTATTATCACTACCAAGAGCCCACACAATCTCAAAAAAACTAGGACGTGTACAAAGAAACGATCTGAAATCCTTCCTGACATCCACACCGATGAAGAATATTGTCGAAGAAGCTGACCTGAAGAGGAAAGAGAGAAACGAGAAAAAGGTAGCTGCTACAAAAAAAAACATTTGGCAAAGAAGTCAAAAATCAACCCAAGAAAGTTATATTTCAAGGAAGTAAAAGGGAGGAATCGGAATATGACGAGAAAGACTTCTGTGATGATGATGAACTAGACAATCTGGATGCTACTAGCCCAGAGAACATCTGCCTGATTTGTGTAGAATTCGGAAAGGACAGAGAATTGTGGTATCAATGTGCATCTTTTTTGGGTTGAACTCATGCCCCTTGCACTGCTAGAGAAAGTTCGAAGGACTATATATGTGATATATGTGTTGAATAAATACCTACAGTTTAAATTATAAAATATTTTGTAATAAAAAAATGAAACTGTATATTCTTTATAATTTGCGTGAAATTTCATTTTACAATTACCCATATAACAATATATGTATGTGATATATTATAATAATATGTATTAAAATGTAGTTCAATATTGCCAAAAATATAATCTAATATCATTGTTTAATAACTTTTGTGTACCTATCTTTAACAATTTGATTTAAATCATAAGAATTTTTTGGAACGCCACTGCTTTGTTTGGTGAGGCTTTACTGTTCCTAGAAATTTCCGCAACTACAGTTGAAACATACTCTATATTGTCTCATTGACTCATACTAACATTTATCTATATTGTGGTATACCCGAAAATATGCACTTTTAATAAATGCATATGCACTTATACAATTTATCCAAAATATACAAACATGCACTTAATATGCATTTTGCATATTTCCCGAGCTATATTCATTAATGTATTAATGTAGTTTTATTTTGATTATATTGCAAAAGGTTCTTTCGTAAATAATATTGATTTATTAAATTAAACGGTTTGGTGTTGTCGGTCACTGTGACGAGTATTATCCACAAAGCAAAGTGGATACCTATGCTGTCATATAACTATTTTTCGGTTTATTTAGTAGGATTTAATCACGCTTAAAATACCGGGAAGGGAAAACAAGGATAGGATAAAGGTAAAATAAAACCACAACTCGATAAACACTGGTTTCAAGTTAGACAAAGAAGGTTAATCAATAAGAGAAGCGGTTTAATCTACCGGTGGTCCATTTTCAACTTTTTAAGAAAGAATTAAAAATAAAAATGGTATTAGAAGAAATACATTTATTTATCATAATAAGATCAAGAGAAAGATATAGTATATATAGTAAAATTTCTGGCAAAATATATTTTATGGCTGTACTTCACTCCAAGTTTCAAAAAATGCTCATGAATACGCTGTAAAAAAAATATAAAACATAATTTTAACACTACTCATAAAATTGTTGGCAAAGACTGGCTTAAAGGCTTTCTAAGAACGAATAATTTGCCTGTGCGGAAAGCTAAAGAAACGAGTCTGAATAGAGATACTGCTTTTAACCAAGAGGAGGTTAAATTGTTTTCTAAATTTCTTGAATAGTTAATGGAGAAGTATAAGTTCCCAATCAAAAATATATTTAATGTAAATAAGACCAGACTATCCTCAGTGCAAGATGGCGTGTGGCATCAATTACTATCGGCGAAAGGGGTAAAACCATTCCAGCGGTATGTACCTTGTGTGTAATTGAAGTCTACATAATATTCATTGATGCTCATTTATCCCGATCAGCAACATTCAACAAGTTGGAGAGACGATGAACTCCGTGGTGCTATCTATCGGTTAGAACATCCACCGTAATAATCAGATTTAGCCCATAGCGAATTCTATCTGTTTCAATACCTAAAAACATTTATGCGTGGAAAACTTTTTTATCAAGTCATAACAGCTGTGGAAGCATATTTTGCAGCCCTTTCAGATTCTCACTTCAGGGATGGAATTCATAAATTGGAATCTCGTTGGAACAAGTGTATTGATGTTCAGGGAGACTAATTTGAGTAATAAAGTGTATTTCAAGCCATAGAATAGTGTTTATCTTATCGAACGGGAAAACTTATTGATTAGCCTAGTATATATACCATAAAATTGGCCATATTATTAAAGAATGTGTTACGATTTACTTTTTCATTAATTCTTAAACCAAATAATGTAAGAAATTAAACCCAAGTGAAAAATTGTCTTTTTAGTTTATGAAAATTTGTAAAAACATTCATAATACTAACGAAATCTTGATAGTAGAGGGCCAGCAGATCGAAAGAGTAAAAAAGTACACTTACCTAGGAACAGAAAATAGTGACTACACTGCAGAAATCAAAGTCTGATTTCTTTGTTTCCCATTCTATATTCTCTTCCTTTGGTAACGCTAATGATTTCATCCATGATCAAATTGAAGAGCATGGGGCTTAATGCCTTGTCTCATTCGGCTGCTTATTTCTATAGATTTAGTAAGTTTGTTATCGATGGCTTTTTTAATATTTAGGGGAACTTCTCTATTATACAGAAGATGGATTACATCTTCTGATGGAGTCTTACTCTGTCAAACAAAGCGTTTGAGACAGACGTCAAAGTCAACTAGAGACAGAAATGCTGGTATATTATACTCTAGTGATTTCTCAGTAATTTGCTTTATAACGAATATTGCATCTGCAGACGATCTTCCACTACGAAAACCCTGTTGTTTGTCTGCTAAACTTATCCTCTGATGTATTAGTACTTGTAAAATTTTAGTTGTAAGTTTTAGCGCAGTATTTAACAAGTTTATACCTCTATAGTTTTCTGGCTGTTTTTATCGCCTTTTTTGAATAGTAGAATTAGTTCGCCCGTTCTCCGATCTTACGGTATTTTATTGTATTTATAATTTTATTAATTAATGCTGTTAATTGTTCTGTCATTGCTGCTCTACAATATTTCAGTAATTCGTTTGGTATCCCGTGTTTACCTTCTGTTTTTCTGTTCTTCAGGTTTTTAAGTAATTTCCGAACTTCCTGTATATTTATATTAAGTTCTTAATTTGTGGTAATTTCCTTTACCTCCGTTCTTTGACCTCTTCTTAAGCGCCATATTTGCTTATGCAGACCATAAAAATAATGTTCCATTTCTTTCGAAAAGCGTTCCTAGTGATTATTTTTTATTTTTCTTATAAGTGCATATGTTTCGTTTCTAATTTCTTGTAATTATGGTTTAGTATAGTTTCTAATTGTCTTATAAAAATGGTTATTGACGCTACATGTGGACGATAATTATCCAAGAGATCTGCAAATTTAACGAAAGACACTCATTTTCTGTGTTTCTTTGTTAACAACAATGTACGAATGAACACTCTTTTGTTTACAACATTGTATTAACAACCGTTTTATTGTTCGATAGTGTATGTGTTTTTGTAAGCAAAATCTTGACTAACTATACGGGTAGAATTAACACTTACAAAAAGTCTGTTAATATTTTAACAATGTTTAGGTATATTCACTTGCGAAACTGCAACAGAGCTTTCTTCGGAATAATATTTTCTTTTATCTTTGGTCTCATTTAATTACATTATAAGATCACCCTGTATAGAGTGTCGTGAAATTTCTGCTCAGTTAATTAAACTTTTTTCTCACATTATTTTTTTACACATTTAATGATTAAATCGATATTAGTAAAAGAAGTAGTACGAAAGTAGTGAAATAAAATTTTTATATTTAAAAAGTATTTAAGAATCTCATTTATGGTAATAAGGTTTAAGTTTTATCATTCATTAGTTTCTTTGATCGATAAAATGACGTCAGCAGAATGAAGTCGTTAGTCTTATCGATGTTGTACACCTTTCCCACTTCAAACGCACCAACGAAATAATGATGGAGACATTTATTTTTAGGACACGTAAATAATTAATTTTTACATCAGAAGATTGAAAATCGTTTTTGTTGATGGCGGTAATATTCAATAAGCTTTTTCCTGTGTTTACCTCTCGATTAAGTATTTTAAAAAAGGATCACTTTCAATATCCCGAACGTAAACGTAAAAGAAAATTAAATTAGGACCTGGAGTTTTAGGTTAAATTCTTAAAATATTTAATATTTTTAGAATAACACTTAAACTTTCTAGTCATATTAGCCGTATATAAGAGATTGTTACTTAGGTAGAATCAGAAATATTTTTCTTCCTAACGGACCGTCTTTTTAAATGGTTGCTTAAATGCCTGATTAAACTATTCTCTGAGATAACGGAACCATGACATTTATAATTCTTTAACTAGACGTTTCCGTAGAATGTTTATCTGCATTCGTTCTCCTATTCAAGGTTGGATATCATCGCAACTGAAGAAACTATGCAGTGAAATTATTCTCTAAGATTCTTCAGCTAAGAAATGCGTCATTTTCCTGTACTTTTTCTTCTAATGCTTTTTTTTCCTTTGGATAATAAGCAGCTCATAATGTTTCTCGTCTACTTATGTGTCGTAGCATTTCGCGATTACTGATTCTATAAACCCATTGTATTGATGATGGCATCTCCTGACGTGAAATGTTACTCAAGCAAATTGAAGCCCTATTCGGATTTCCAATAAGTACTACTTCTAAGGTTTACAGTAAGAAAAATCAGAAAAATCATAGTCTTGGATTCTTGGAAGCCTTAGAAGAAGTAAGAATAGGAGTTAGAGTCTTCTTAAAAAAAGGGTACATGAGGACAAAAAGCGCAAGCACTAGATCAAGAATACAAATTGTGGTATGCAGTAAAAAGTAACACTAGGAATGGAGTTGCTATAATTGCTGGTAGAGAAATGAATGGTAACGCAGTGGAAGTTGTTAAAACAAGTAATATAATCTGTTAATTATTAATTAAGCAATTAATAATAAAGTTAGTAAAATCTGTATTTGCTTAAGAAGTGTTCAATGTTGTGTGTGTGTATGCTCATTAAGTCGGTCTGAGTGAGAATGAGGAAAAGAGGAGAAAGTCATAATTATTGTGCAGAACGTTTTTGAAGTGGTCCCAGAACTCATTTAATCGGTTGAGAACCTTCGCCAGGAGCTTAATGCACCCACACCAATTAACAACCCAGAATCAACTAACATTTTCTATTTTCTTGAGCTTTGAAGAAGCTGCATTAAACATCGGTCTAAAAATAAATGAAGGCAAAACAAAATACATGGTCGTCTCAAAACAAGAACGACGGCGAATAAGGCAAAACATTATTATAAATGATCATAACTTCGAAGTGGTTAAAGAATTTAGATATCTAGGAGCAACAATCACAAATGACAACAAATTAGAGCGAGAAGTTGAAACGAGAATAATGGCAGGAAACAGATCTTTCTTTGCAATGCAACATCTAATAAAGTCAAAACTTCTTTCACGAGACACAAAAATCCGGATATATAAGACCATAATACGACCAGCAGTCGCATATGGAAGCGAAACATGGACTCTAACAAAAAGAGAAATAAATAAATTGCTGGTGTGGGAACGTAAAATTCTTTAAATGATATATGGCCCTTGCAGAGACAGCGTGACAAACGAATGGAGGGGCAGATACAATAACGAGCTAGAGTCTCTATTCGGAAAAGAAAATCTAGTCAGATATATAAAGGCCAATAGACTCAGATAAACAGGGCATGTGATACGCAGTAACGACAATCGCCTTATTAACAATGTGTTCTGGGAAAGGCCAGAGGGAAGAAGGTCTGTAGGGCGGCCTAGAAAAAGGTGGACAGATGCAGTCAAAGAAGATCTAGAGAAAATGGAAGTGCGATAATGGGAATTGCTGGCACAGGACCGACAAACACAGAAGGCAATAGTAAACGCGGCAAAGACTCACGAAGAAATGTAGCGCCATTGATGATGATGATAAATCAACTAACAGTCCTGCACAGATTTTGATTAAACGGAAATACTATGAAAATTGTAAGAGAGAAATAATCGAGCCAATAATATTATGCTGTATAGTACACCTGAAGGAAATGATATTAAGGAAGCTAGTAAAGTATTGTCAGCAATGTTAGATAATTCACCTACAATACTAAAGGTATTCAGCATTCAGAATTGGTGAGCCAAATAAAAACAATTTTCGAGCATTAAAAGTGACGCTGAATTAAGTAACACATGTTGAGAACCAAATGAAAAAGTTAGAAACTTAAAGGAAATATAGTATTTGCTAGCTTTGACTTTACTCCAAAGGAAATAGAGACATCAGCTGAGTTTAAAGACCCTAAAAGTAAGGGAGAAAATTTAGTTGATAAATATAAAAACTGAATTTCTAGTAGATTCCTAGTAGTAACTGTAGACAATAAACCCAAAATAGAACAATTCCCAGGTATAAGTTCATCTAAGGTATAAGTTCATACGTTTAATATAAACTGCACTAAATTTTGGATAGATCTGCCAATGGTGTAAGATCAATGATATGGATATATTATTATGGAATTCACACTATTATTTGTCAATCATATTGTGATGGTTATTTTGCCTACCACATAGGGTATTACTATAGGGGGTTGAAAATTGGGGACAGAAACTACGGGGCTAGAGATAGGGTAAGCAAAATAAACCAAAACGTTTGCAAACGGCTAATCTGGGTTTTTTTTTGAGAGCTGGGTCGTAGATAAGTGAATAACAAGGAGACTGGAATGGGTTAACTACAAAAAGTGAATCAAAAGGGGTACGTACATGGATCTCCTGGGCAAATACAACACAAGAAGGTTCCTAAGCTATTTACAATCTTATGCCCCGCAGTGAATTTCACTGACATTCACAACAGTAACACAAGTGATTTGTCGGACAGGCATAGGCATGTATTCTCGTTCCCTAAACCGAAAGCGGTATCCAAAAAAAAATGCTCTACTTCAGCAAGTAGGCGTCTGCTAACTCTACTATACGTCTAGGGAATTCGGGTAGACAATCAATCTATATACCTGCGTACGACAAAATGTGATTCTCACATGTGTCTCTAATCAAAAGAGGTTACCTGTAGCAAAATTATCAAAGGTGAAATTCTACGACCACTTGTAATAGAAAACGAAGTCATCGAAGCAGTGAACGAATTTGTATGGGAGCGCTCCTTAAAACTGAAAGTAATACTACCGCAGAGATAAACCACAGAATTTACACGGCCAACAGATGCTATTTTGGGCTCAATCTCCTCTTTAAAGCCACAATTATATCGAGAAATACAAAAATAAAACCCTACAAAACAATAATACGCCCAGTCCTAACACATGGTTCAGAGACCTGGACTCTATTAAAAAATAATAAAAATATGTTAGGACGTTTCGAAGAAAAAGTACTAAGGCAAATCTATCAAGCAGTGAATGACAATGGATTGTGGAGAAGACGATACAACTTTGAACTTTATAAAATATACCAGGACCTGATATCGTAAAACATATTAAGATAGGACGTCTAAGGTGGATAGGGCATGTAATGCGGATGGAACAAAATGACTCAGCTAGAAAAACGCTCCTTGATAGACCCATTGGTCAGAGAAGAAGAGGAAGACCAAGAACAAAGTTCCTTTATAACATCGATGAAGACATGAGAAATATGGGAATATCTGTTTGGCGAGAAAGGCGATGAATAGCGGTGACTGGAGAGAAATTTTTGAGGAGGCTAGGACCCACGCAGGGTTGTAAAGCCAAAATGATGGAGATGATGAACGAGCAAGCCACTTTATGAAAATTCGCATTTAAAAAATTTCTAACTAGGCGATAATAGTGGGGAAATTCCATCTTGTTGAAACGAAAAATTTTGTGGTAATTGGCTCTTCTATTAAAGTGCCAGAATAATTTGGTTATTTAGTAAAATACTTCTCTGTAAAGTACCCGTCTATATAAAATGGGTTTATAGACATATTTTGGACAATTACAATCATTATTAACATTTCAGTAAGACCTTTTCAACTTAAATGAACCATTTTTATTTTACAATTTATTACTGTGAATTGCTTTGTCATCAGTTATCTACTAGATAGTACTCGTTTATTTCTTACTACATTGTTTTAATACAAAAAAACAAGTTTACGCTTTTCCTCTGACTACACTAGTAAATAATTAATAGTCTTATAGTCCATGTTGTGACACTGCTCTCGTAGGAAAAATGTTTTCGATTCGTTTTCTTTGCGGATTATTATTAAAAAATATGCTCTTTAAATAAATCTGAAGGGTGCTGGGTGAATTTTTTGGACATGTTTGAACAAGAATCCGTAAAGAAACCTAATCAGAAATGTTTTTCCTACAGGAGCGGTTTCACATGGAGTATTACGCATTGTGAGGATGTGAACTTTTGAACATTCAAAGTGATTTTTTTATTCTAGATTTAATTATTATTCTCATTGGTCTTAAGCTAAATTTCTTTTATCAAATTTCTGAATTAGAAATAATGTTTTTTAAAATCTGCGAAAATATAATATATTGTGTCCCATTTAAATTAAATAAGTTGATGGTAGTTCCAGTGAAACCGAAATTAGAACAATAACAAAAAATATGGTATTAGATGCGTTATGTGTCATTGTACTTGCATGCAGACTTTCATGAATATCGTTTTTTTCGTTTCAAAAATATTTACTTGGTTCCATACTTTATCACAACCCTGTATAGACGTTATTATAGAAATAAATAAATTTCACAACGACTGTATTTTATTATTCATTTTGTCCTAATGGCTTTGGCCTTTTAATGTAATGGAAAATAAATATAATCATAAAATAGCGAGAAAATTTTAAAATCTCTATATTTAAAAATATTTTATGGATTTATATAAGTATACAAATGCATTATATAAATGTATATTATATTTTCGACAGGGAGAGTTTATGTTATATCACAGAGTAAGTTTTTATTTGTTATTTTATGGCTATATTAATTTTTACTGCATTAAAGTAAGTATATAATAGTAAACTATACAGGAATGAGTGCCTTAAGAACCGGCAAAATAACGCAAAAGATAGAAAACATAATACGTTGTGAAATAAAAAGAAATGCAAGTAGTAGAGGTGAGAAATTATCGATATAAACCTATAATTTACTTTACATTACATTAGATCTATCGAAAGTTTCCCACCTTTAGACGTTAGCTTATGAGCTGGTTGACTTCAGTCATAGTAATACGTATCACGTAATGTGAGTAAAAACAGTTTAAGTATGAGTATGTTTTTATCCAAAATTAAAGTATTGATTAATAATAAACTGTGATTTGGGACGTCGCATGCACTCTTCTCAATACAGAATTATCATAGCTTGTTATTCTGTATTCGTCAACACAGAATTAATTATCAAATTACTACTAATTAAACTGTTAACTTAAGCTTTGCTTTATTGCTTTCAATCAGTTTTTACTTTATGCGAAATTTAAAAAATGTTAATGTTCGACGTCATACTTGTAATATTATGACTGAAGTCAACTAGCTTATAAGCTAACGTCTAAAGGTGGGAAACTATCGATAGTCCTAATGTAATGTAATGTAAATTAGAGGTTTCTATCGATAATTTCCCACCTCTACTACTTTCATCTCTTTTTATTTCACAACGTATTATGTTTTCTATCTTTTGCGTTATTTTGCCGGTTCTTAATGCACTCATCACTGTATAGAACATATTAAATTGCCACCAAATATTTATATTATCGGGCCTTGTCACGAGCGGCGCTAGAAACTCTCCCCTCACTTCCTTTTCTACAGTTTTCTTTGCTTCCTAGAGGTACGCTGTGGGCATATATTACTTTTATTACTAAACAGGATTTATGTAACTGGTTTATTGCAGCAATCTTCCTTTCACATCAGTTATTATAATCCATTTGTTATATTGAAGTATCTTCGTTTTTGTGATAGTTTTAGAACCTGTAATATTGATTTTTTGAGTGTAGGTTAAAGCTATTATATTTATTATCCAAGTATTCTATATTTTCTATATACTCTATATATGTAGGATACGTAGCTATTTTCGTCTTTTAGATTTTCTTTCTATTTTCCTGGATTTATTTGCATTAACTCATCTATTTGATGTCTTCTATTGTCTTTCATAAATAATCTCATTAATTTTGGTCGCTATCGCAAGGTTTTTTTTTTATGTGGTTTGAGGGTTTCTTTTCAAACAGAGATGAGAACATTTTGAATTTTGTCTTTACACTCTTTAGTATTTAGTATAAAATTGTTGTGAAGCGATTTTTTGCAAAAAGAATTTATTATTTGATTATCGATCAACAGGTGAGAGTGTTGAACTGTTTTCTTCTTCTTAGGGTGCCTGTCTGTTCCGAACGTTAACGATCATTCTCGCTATGATGACTTTGTTGGTTGCTATACGGAATAGCTGTGTTGAGATCTTTCTATACCATGCTGTCAGGTTAGCAAGCCAGGATATTCTTCTTCATCCTAGGGCCCTTTTTTCTTTAATTTTATATTGAAACTTTCATTGGGGTAGGTCATATCTGCCTTGATTTCTCATTATATGTTCCAAGTACCGCATCTTCACAATGTTGACCAAATCTGTGGTTGTGTTCATCCTCTGTGGTACTTCTTTATTGGTGACTTTGTCTGTCCATGGTATCTTCAGGATCCTTCTGTATAACCATAGCTCAAAAGACTGAAGTTTTGATAGAGTTTCCGCCTTCAATGTCCACGTTTCTATTCCCTAGAGAAGCACTGATTACACGTAACATTTAATAAGCCTTATTTTTGTTTCTAGAGTGATGTCATGGCTATTAAATACAGAGCTCATAGTAAAGAATACACCTTTTGTCTTTCCGCTTAGCTTGGTCTTGCTGGTGTTTATATCCAGTCCATATGTTCTACCTGTTTCCGTTATTATGTTCATTTAAGTTTTGCAACCCTTCTATGGTATTGGAAAACACTATTGTATCATCTGCATACCACAGGTTATTGAGCTTGACTCCATTTTTTGAGATGCCTACATCAATATCTTTTAGAGCCTCTTCAAAAATGTGCTTCGAGTACAGATTGAATATATAAGTGGTAAAATTATGCACCCCTGTCCCACTCCCTTTTGACCTTATTTGACCTTATCTGTATATTCTCCATCTATTCGGAGCACCACTGATTGATTCCAATACAGGTTAGCTATTATTTTTAGGTCTCTTTCGTCAATCCTTGTCCTCTTCAGCACTTCCATCATTTGTTCATGCCTGACTTTATCGAAAGCCTTCTTGTAGTCAATTAGGCATATAAAAACTTTATAGCTGCCATCTCTACATTTTTAAAACAATACTTGCACGCTAAATAAAGCTACCCTAGTACCAACGACGTTCACAAATAAAAACTGATTGGGGGCAATATTGTGGACGACTTTCAAAAACAGCTTCAGCAGATGTCTCATTAGGCTTATGGTCCTATAGCTTTCACAAACTTTTGCTCCCTTGTTTTTTGGGCAATGTTACGAATTCCGATTTAAGACACTCTACTGGTATTTTTCCTGACTCGTATATTTCATTAAATATTTCAGTTATTATTTTTATTTGTTCTGAATCTAATAGCTTCAGCAGTTCTGCAGGAATTTTATTAAGTCCCAGTGCCTTTCCATCCTTCATTTTTCTGACGGCTGCCGTTATTTCTTCTGATAGGATTTCGGGACCTAAATTTTCTCCAAATTTTACTTTCTTTTCATCTTCTTTGGTTATGGCAAGATTTCCTTCATTATCTGTTATTTTTTCGCTGTTGCGTTTTTGGAACTTTCCCGCTATTTCATTCACCTTTCGATGGACATTGAAGTTATCATATCGACTCTGGACTGTTTTGGTTTTGTTAAAACTTTGGCTTTGTCCCAGAATTTATCGCTATCTCTGTAATCCAATTTAGATGTAGAAGTACTGTTTTGGAGGAAGGTCGGCATTTGGGTGGGAGATGCCATGAAGATTGTTGCCAGTGGGAGTTGGATTGGTAGATGAAGCGGACAGAGCAGTCGGAAGATTTTTTTGGATCTGTAAAGCCAATATGTGTTTCTAGCTTAAATTCTCAAATATGTAAATAATTTCACTTTACCCTAAGTTAAAACACAACCTATAGTTTTAGGTTATTATGGCATTTATATATTTTTTATTTACTTCTGCAAATTTTTAATTTTTTATTCATCTTCTTTGTTTCATTTTTTATAGCTTCCTCCTTTGTGCTTATCTCATTAAATAAAATTAACTATAAAATTAACCATATATTCCCTTTAACTACTTAATCCTTAATTTTATTAAATAAAGTTACAGTTAAATCTTTTTTTTTAATCTTTCAGCTGCAGGAGATCCTCAAACACAAAAATAGTTCCGTTTTTAAAAATGTACATTTAACTTTTCAGCTGGAACTTGAATTTCCTGAGTTAAATTGGAATTCCAATTGCACATTCCACGTTAGCACTTTTTGCAAACATGTGTATTATATACTCCGCATACTTCTGCGATGTCACATTACATTACGGTAAAAATCACATGTATGTCAGAAGGATAATCGATATTTTTAACGAAATGGATGAATCAAAAATCTGAGAAAAGCTTTAAAAGTTTTTTTAAACAAAGCCAATTCTACATATAGTGACAGAAAATCGATACTCTTGAATATTGTAAAAAACAATTTTTTAAAATATAACAGTGAACTTTTGTACATGTTTCAAAAATCAAACTAATTCGTTTATATAAACCACAACTTTAATTTAAAGTTGGTGACAGCAAAAAAATTGAAAAAAACTATCAACAAATTTAAAAATTTTCTTAAACAATAATAAAGTAGTGCAAAGAAGAATTGATGAATTGGCTCACGATGTTAAAAATTAGTTGTGTGGATATTTAAAAACGTCTGGGTTTTTGAAGCGAAGGTTCTATACTGGCGTTGTATTTTGTATTTTACTTTTTTCTCTATAGTGAAATCAAAGAATGTAGACGCATATAGAAGAACAGCTTTGTTAGTAAGCAAAACCCAACAACAACCACAGCAACTGATATTAGACAATGAAAGAATTAAACACGTGGATTCGTACATCTACTTGGAAACAACAGTTAACTCAAATTGGGATCAAGCGAAGGAAATACGTATAAGAGTAGAAAAGGCAAGAGCATCGTTCACTAGCATGAAGCAAATTTTCACCTCTAAAAGCCTCACCCTACCTCTCAAAATTCGACTTCTGAAATTTTATGTATTCCCGGTTTTGTTATATGGAATGGAGGCGTGGACAATGACCGCAACATTGATGAAAAAAGTAGAGGCCTTCGAAATGTGGGCTTACCGACGTATATTACGTATATCCTGGACTGAGCAGGTGACCAACGAAGAGGTACTACGCCGGATAGGTAAAGAGAGAGAGGTAGGAATAAGTATAAAGAAAAGAAAGTTGGAATACTTGGGTCACGTTATGAGACATAATTAATATAGAGTACTACAGCCGATCGTTCAAGGGAAAATAGACAGCAGAAGGGGTCCAGGGAGGAGAAGACACTCGTGGCTCCAAAACTTGCGGCAATGGTTCGGATTGTCATCTGCTGAACTATTCAGATCTGCCGTAAACAAA
The DNA here is from genome assembly GCF_040954645.1 of Diabrotica undecimpunctata. NCBI lineage: Eukaryota > Metazoa > Arthropoda > Insecta > Coleoptera > Chrysomelidae > Diabrotica > Diabrotica undecimpunctata. Next base: position 143,279,042 of record NC_092805.1, on the reverse strand, counting down.
GTCAGAATAGCCATGTTGATTGCCAACGTTCGGAACGGACAAGGCACATGAAGAAGAAGATAGAAGAACAGTTCAAATGGGCGATTTGGTTACGATTATTATACTTCAAAACAATCCTTAAGAGGCCGACTGCATAAACTCAAAATCATGAAAAATATAGTTAGGGGGAAGTGGGAAAGGAGTACGAACAGAGCTATTTATTTAACTTATGCATCCACTTAATCAAATTTCAACGCCATTGATTTGCAAACTGTCTTTTTTTCTTTTTTTTTCACAATAAAATCTTTATTTTTAATATATTAAACTGTTAAATTTTTAATTTTAAATCTAAAAAGGTATGAAATTTATAATATTCAAAGTATTTATTTTTTATTGCATGTAAATAAAATTTAACTTAGTGTTTAATTACTACATAGTATATTCAACTAAATAATATTCTTATCATTATATATAATTAACCTAAATACTACCAACATTTGTTAAAATAAATGTTACAGAGATATTGAAAAACAAAAAAAAGTAAAATAAAAATATATGAGAAATTATAAACGTATTAAAGGTAAGAATAGTTGATAGTTTAAAAACCTTTTATGTGTAAATATTGCTGTTCTTAGCTAATATTAATTTGTTTATAACAATGCTAATAATGATCAATTAATTTGTAATAATGGGCAAGTTAATATTACTCAGAGGGAATCAAGCGAGAAGGTAGCAGTCTCCCACCACAATGGTAAGTAATATACTCAGAGTCCAAAAGTAGGCATCCTATGTATATAAAAAGTACTATTTAATTAATATTTTTCGAAATTAGTCAAGAGAACTACACAAAAAGGTTAAAGAAGTAGCTGGAATATGGAAACCCAAACACTTATCGATTGTAACAAACAAGAAAAACCAAATGGAATTGGACCCTGAAAAACAGAAAGAAATATGGGAGCAATATCTTAAAGATTTGTTTGGTGATTAGAGAACAGAAGAGCCTCCACAAATAGATACAGATAAAAATTAAAAATTCTCACCGAAGAAGTTTTGCAGGCAATAAAAGACGCAACGAACAACAAGGCACCCGGTGAAGACCTAATAACAGCCGAACATTTTAAACACCTAAGTGATAATGCTGTCAGGAAATTAACATCCCTCTACAACAATATATATGAACATGGCATAATACCGCATGACTGGCTAACATCCACATATATAGCTCTTCCTAAAAAACAAAAAGCAAGGAAATGTGAAGACCATTGAACTGTATCCCTAATGAGTCATGTCGCTAAGATTTTTATGCGAATAATTCATAACCGAATTCAAAATAAGTGTGAAGAATACCTGAGTCGATCTCAATATGGCTTTCGAAAGGGTACAGGCACTAGAGAAGCAATTATGGGATTGACACTTGTGTGTGTGTGCTTTGTCGATTACAGAAAGGCCTTTGACCACATCAAACACGAAAAATTGATCGAGGTGCTAAAAGAAGTAGGGTTGGACGGACACGATATAGCTATCATAAGTAATACATACTGGAACCACACAGGAGCGTTCGAACAGAGAACGGAAACACCAAGTACATCAACATAGAACGAGGAGTGCGTCAAGGGTGCATTCTACCCCCTCTATTATTTAATGTATATGCCGAACATATAATTAGAGCTTCTCTTGAAGATCGCCATGAAGGTGCCAGAGCCAATGGAATCATCATTAACAATATAAGATATGCCGATGACACCGTAGTATTAACAAAAACTGAAGACCAACTAAAAATATTGATGAACATATTATCAGAAGAAAGTCACAGGCTGGGCTTGGACATTTACTTTTCCAAAACCAAAATTCTGGTATTCCACAAAAACCCCCGTGAACAAGTTACACCTAATATACAAATAAATGGTATCACCCTTCAGAGTTCCCAAAGCTTCATATACCTGGGCAGAGAACTAAATAGTTAACTAGACCACTCAAAAGAAATTAGAAGACGCATTGAAATAGCAAGTTCTGGTTTCATGAATATGCGTAAAATGCTCTGTAACCCCAAGCTATCAGTCTTAATAAGATTGAGAACACTAAAGTGTTATGTGTGGTCTCTATTACTATATGGCTGTGAGACCTGGGCATTAAAACAGTATGACGTCAACAAATTAAATTCATTTGAAATGTGGATGTACCGCCGAATGCTAAGAATAAGCTGGACCAGCAGAACTACGAATGAAGAAGTACTGAGAGCAATGAACACACGCCCTCATCTGGTCAATACTATCAAAATTAGAAAGACGTCATATCTAGGACACATAATGCGCCATAGGGAATTTGAGCAGCTCTAGGTAATATTAGAAGGCAAGATTGAAGGTAAAAGGGGCATAGGACGAAAGAAAAAATCTTGGCTACGAAACATCAGAGATTGGACTTACACAAAAGGAAATGAATTAATTCATCAAGCCAAGAACAGAGAGAAATTTGCCTGCCATATTGATCGCCAATCTCAACAAAGAAGGCTCTTAGGAGGAGGAGTCAAGTGAATTAAAAAAGTATAAAACGATGGATTAATACTTTTTCAATATTTTAAAGATCCAAAAAAGATGATTTTTTAAAATAAATTAACGAAATGTATAACTTAGACAAAAGAGACTGTTCCAATTATAGAGGTATTAGTGTGACGAGCTCTGTGGGCCGGTTGTACGGCAGAATATTAAAGAAGAGGGTTGAAAGACAGATACAAGATATTGAAGAACAAAGCGGCTTTCGTACCGGGAGATCCTGCCTTGATAATATATTTATCCTACGACAAATAATTGAAAAGCGTGTCGAAAGAAGTAGAGAGACCCATTTGGTATTTATAGACCTTGAGAAAGCATATGATAGTGTCCCGTTAAAGAAAATGTTTGAGGTCCTCAAAAGGTCCGGATTGGATTCGACGTATATCCGAGCGATATATAAATTGTACGAAAATGCAGTTAGTTGTGTAAAAATTGGAACCAGAACCTCAAATGAATTTAAAGTCACTAAAGGCCTAAAGCAAGGATGCTGTTTGTCACCGACACTCTTTAAAATATACGTCCAAGAAGCATTGAGGAATTGGAGAAATAAATGTAGATTTATGGGCATCGAAGTGGGACAAGAAACTCTGTATACATTGTTGTTTGCAGATGATCAGGTGGTGGTTGCAACCGATGAGGAAGATATAAATTATATGAATCGAAAATTATTTGAGGAATATGCCAAATGGGGGCTTACTGTAAACATAAGCAAAACAGAATATTTAAAAATTGGAGGAAATACCACAGATCTGAGGCTTGAAAACGCAGTCATAAAAGGCTGCAACCAGTATAAATATCTAGGAAGCATCATATCAGCAGATGGCAGAGTTAAGATAGATGTACAAAACCGAATAACCCAAGGGAAAAAATGCATCCGAATACTGAATTCATTACTGTGGTCTAATAAAATAAAGATGCATACCAAACTTCGCGTATACAGAGCAATTGTAGAACCAATTACTACATATGGTGCCGAATGTTGGACGATGACAAAGAATGAACGAGATAAAGTAGACGTTGTGGAAATGGATTATCTTAGAAGGTCATGTCGAGTATCGAGAATGGAAAGAATCAGGAATGAGGAAATACGAAACCGTGCAGGAATTAGAGATACTCTTTCAGATAGAATACAAGGAAGGCAATTACAATGGTATGGTCACGTGATGAGAATGGAGGAGGAGCGGTGGCCAAAGAAAGCCTTAATGTATGTTCCGCCAGAAAGAAGGAAAAGGGGAAGACCACCAAATTCCTGGAGAAGAGAAATTACAAAAATAATGCAATCTAGAGGCTTAGAAGAGGGAGATTGGAGAGATAGGAAAAGATGGAGGCTGAAATGCGGGAAGCGGCAATCGCCGTAGGACCCCCGTTATATGATGATAACTTAGACAAATAATACTTTTTTGTGTAACGATGTGTACTTTTGAACTCTAAATGTAAGGATAATAAAGGAGAGAAGGACTTTCCATATAAATTGTCCAATATAATCATCAATTAAACCGATTAAATATGTGCAGAAATATCATTAAAGAAAGAAACTTATCGGCAATTAAATATATACAGTATACATGCAAGATGAATATCGCTTTCAAAATGTTTGTATTTGCCATAAAAATAAATTCTTATACTATAGTTCTGTTTTTTTTTGTTTTTTTATTAATATTGTCAAATATTTCTGAAAAAAAAGTTATTAATAATATTAGTAAAAGGAAAAATAATAATTTATTATATATATGAAATAAAAGCATTAAAAAAATTGAAAAATTAGGTAAGATGTTGAAGTTTTATGGAATTGCAGAAGTTCATTTTGACCTCCGATAGGAACCTCATCAAATGCTTGCTCCAATTTGTTAATGATCAAATTTGCTTGAGCCTGATCTAGTTGAGTATCAGGATGGTGTCTGTGTGCTACCACCATTCTGAATACTTTTGTCACGGTGCTTTAGGACTTAGTCTGCTCGTTAGAGCCCCTTGGTTTCTTACCAACTCTGTTAGGAGGGGTGTGATGGTATTCTCCCGAAGTCTCTTTTTATCCTCGGGTGTTGCTGATTGGGTTTTCTTGGGATTTGCTATGGTCCATGTCCCAACAGCCATTTTTGCATTTTTTCTCATCTTTCTTTGTTGAGGCGTTATTGTGAGGCGTTATTTGAAACTTACTTATTAATTTTTTCAATTTAAAAATCCGAAATTATACTTCACAATTTCGAATTTTCAAATTGTAAAAAATAATTCTTTGGTATATTTTAATTCTAGCGTACTAACAAGATCAATACTTGTTTTTGGATCGAAACACCTTACAATTTTTTGAGCTTTCTCTCCTGGTAATTGACTTATTGACTATAATTTATAAGAATATAGTTTTAATTATATTATTTGTAGATTTGTACATATTTAAATTTAAAATTTAAATCATAATATTTTTTCTAAAAAGATTTATTTATTAAAAGTTAAAATAATATTTTATTTTCTTCAAAACATTTTATAAATCGCAAAAATTTAATGCTATTCTACGAAAACGCGGCATCTACGTATAAAAATATCTAAAGTTGCACTTGTTGCCCCACTCTTTCTTATTTTAGAAGCAGTAATAGCGCTGATATAACCGCTTCCTAGTGGTACAAATAAGGAACTAAAATCTTGAATAACTTCTGATTGTTTTATGTATAACCTTTGCCGACGCTAAAAGATGACAGTGAAAGATTCTTCTATATGCGTCTATCTATATTCTTTGGAGAAATGCTGAGACGAGCGTCAGGGAACTACCGCCATAAGATGGCGTCTTCACGGAACTAGCGCCACAAGATGACGTGTTTACGGAACTAGCGCTACAAGATGGCGTCGTCACAGTGTCACAAAATAGCGGTTCTTCACATCGATTCACTACTCTTGATCAATTTATACTAGGTTAATGCATGATTACTTTTAAAATTAATATACGGACGGACTTAATAAAACTAAAATTTAAATTTTAAACTAAAATAATTTTTTTTGATGAGATTTTAAAAATAAAATTTTTGTTTTTTTTTATAGGCACAGTTTATTTGAACCCTTCTGGAAGGTCACCATTTCCAATTGTAGTAGTGGTAAGTGCATTTCTCCTCATTTGTTTTAAAATTGTGTTTACACTACACACTTGTGTACACATTGTTTTATTTAATCCTTTAAATATAATTTACTGCATAACTTATAAATAACGTTTACTCCTTAATACCTCCAAGTTTAATATAAATAAATCATTTCAAAATTTATATAATTATCCGGAACAAAGAACACTTAATTGATATTTTTTATATTCTGATTTTTTGTCCGAATTCTTAACCAATGATCTTATTGAACCAGTTAATACCAATTGGCTGGTATCAACAGTTGGAACAAGTTGTCCATTTTTCGAGCAGGGATAAATATTTTTCCTTAAAGTGTTATCCTATTACATCGACCTCATGTCACCACATTTTTAAAATTCAATGATATGTTTTTTATGTAATCTAATGAAATTTTCATACAGAGAATAGATGGCTCCAAGGAATTAATGCACCCATTGCTATTTTTAGAAAACTATTGCCAATTTAAGTAAACTGTATATTATTTTACTATATTTTGAAAGTTCTCTCTATAATATTCATTATAACAACAAAGCTGTTGAATTTTTATCTCTATCAGTAATTTTTTTTAAATTCCACTGCAAATGGCAAATCAACTTAAGCCAGTTTAATGTTTAATTTTGACTTGTTTCGAAATACTTTTGTTTAAATTGTCAAGATGCAACGGGAATCCAGAAATATTCCACGTGAGGAATACGCTCAATCCGTCGTATTGCCCGAAGAAGGTTAGAGTCATCTCCGAATAGAGGAAAGATTCGGTGTGTCCCATATATCAGGCTGACTGATAAGAATATTAAAAAAGCTGAGCAAGGCAGAAACCATGTCACAACTACAGGTGATCATTTCTTAAGGCTTTCAGCTCTAAGACAACGACTTGTAACAACCAGATATGTGCAATCTAAGCTTCAAAATACAAGTGGCAACCAAATAAGACGTCGATGACGTCTTTTAGAAAAAAATTGCATTCTCCCATTTCTGTCTAAAATTCAGCGCTAACTAGACATCATCGTAGAGCATGGTTAAATTTTAACAGGGGTCTTTAACATCCAGTTCTGTGGATAGATGAGTCACACTTTTGCTTGCATACAAGTGATATAGGAGTTGGTGGTATTAAATAATGTAAATCTTACGATATTAAACATTGTTCAGAATCATGTAGTGTCTTTTGTCCCTTATATTGACCAACATTTTTGGTTAATGCACGAGAATGCAGCCATATCTCATGCAGCCCACTAGGGTGAGACTATTTCTCGGAAAGTTGGCATTGAAACAATGGGCTCGTCAGCACGTAGTCCTGACCATGATCCCACAGAACATGTCTGGGATATGCTTGGCAGCCAATTACAATCTCAACCGGACCAGTCCAACAACTTGAAGGACTTGAAGCGATTTTTGGTTGAACTTTGGAATGACCTAGATGAAAGCAGCGCTTAAAATCTTTTTTAAAGCACATATATTAGTAATTACTATTTAAATGGGAATAAGCTACAATTAAAGGTTAAAGTAAGTTTATTGAAGTTTTAATTTCCACTTCGGAAACCTTTCTCAAAATACAAACATTAGTAAATTAAACAAATTTTGTTTTTTTTTGTTACTTGGCGAAAAATTCTTAACAATGATAAATAAAATAAAATATTAAAAAGAAAATGCTGTATTTTTCCACCACCAACATCTCTACATAACGTAACTCTTTTTCTCATCGAGTCTATAACATTGTTTAGGACCCACGGAGTATTACTTAATTCTTCAATATGATTCTCTATTCTTTATCTAAGGTCTTCTAAATCCGCTACAGGAGTTTTAAAAATAAATTTTTTTAAATGTGGCCATAGAAAGAAATTACAGGAAGTCAAATCACAGGATCGATTGTTGAACATAATAGGCATATTTAAACTTATAGCCCTATTGTCGAAAAAGTAAATAATCAAATTCAAATTTGGCAGTGTTGTATAAATTGGCGCCCCGCCCTGTCTTGCTGAAAATATCCTTTTATTAATTCATACCTGATCAATTGATTTATAAATGGAGTTTAAATCGATTGAAAGCATCTTTAAGCATTTAAAAACCCTTCGAAAAATATGGGTCCTACAATACGTCGGTTACTTATAGCAGTCCAAACTGATAGTTTCTGTGGATATAAAGGCGTTACAATAAAATAATGTGGGTTATCTGCACTCCACATCCTCATATTCTGAAAATTTATGTACCCACAAAGATGAAACCAATATTCCTCAGTAAAAAAGGGTTTGACTACTACATCACCATTATTACTAAGATTGTTCAGAAACCAATTACAGAAGACTAGCCTTTGGAGATAGTCGTTTAGGGTGGTTTCATGGAAGGCTTGTAAGCGATACGGATGAAAATGTAAATTTTGCTTAAGAATACGCTGGCAAGTTCCATATGAAAGATCTACCTATTGATGTAAATGCCGAATGGATGTATGTGGTTGATTTACTATAACTGTTCTGACGAGTTCGATGTTTTCTTTAGTTCGGACTTTTAACCTGCCTGCCCCTGGCTTGTGAGCTACGCTTCCCGTTTCTCCATAAACATATACAACGCGACGAATAGTTCTGCAAAGGACGTCATAATGAACCGCATCGTTGGGAAATTCTTCAACAAAATCTTTAAAAGCATCTCGGTTGGAGTAAACCCATTCCCCAATAATTCTTTGGCCATTTCAAAAATACATTTCGAGCAAAAACCACTTTTGAAAAGTTGAAAAGTCAAAGTTGACGCAAACTGACAAGTATATCTGAATTAATGATACGACATGTGCTGTCTCTATCTTCCACAGCCCACTATGATGACAATCATTTTGGATTAGTGAATATATATTTATTAATAGTGCGGTAATTTCTTGGAGCAGTGTATGCTATGTTAGAACTGCCCGTACCAACACATAAATATAATACACACATGTTTCTCATCCTATTTGTTTTTGTTACAGTTTTTTCTTTATTGTACATTTGTTTGGTTTTGATAAAATATTATGTTTTGCTGTCTATAATTGCTTTGTTATCTTTTACTTTAAAGGAAATTAGCTACATTAACTGAAATAACCATTATTGTCATTAGCGAGGATAATACTCATATATTTAGCATGATATAAAAATAAATACATTATTCACCACAATAAACAGTAGTGAAAATAAAAATATATTTTTTTATTTTTTAATATAAACATATTATTCCGTGACATAGTGGTAGTGGGCGCATATGCACCTTCTGAAGATGAAAAGGACGAGGTAAAGGATAAATTTTACGACGAATTGACGGACCTGGTAGAGAGTATTGGAACTAGGAAGGAAGTAATTCTACTAGGTGACTTAAATGCTAGAACCGGAAGAAAAGTAAATAGCAAAGTGGTCGGTCCATTTGGAGAAGAAAAAATAAATAAAAACGGTGAGAGATTAATAAGTTTCTGCGATCATATGAATTTAAAGATAATGAATGGATATTATCAGCACAAGGATATTCATAAATTCACATGGATTCAGCCAACGAGGAATTTGAAATCAATAATCGATTACTGTATATGCAAAGAAAACTCCACAATAAAGGTTAATAACGTTAGAGTCCATCGAGGAGCAGAATGTGGATCTGATCACCATTTGCTTAAAGCGTCACTACTATTTACATTTAAAGGAAGCCAACGACAAAATGAAAACAAAAGTTCAATGATACTGCAAGACATTTCAACAAAGAGATATAATCTACAAGGTTTTGAAAATGAGTCTACCCAGTTTCTGTATCGAATGAGGTTGAATCTGAAATTGCACGATGTTTGTTACTCCTCACCAATTAATACGTACAACGAAATTATGAAAGCTCTTTACGAAGCTGCAATGGAAGCTATTGGAGAAGTGGATAGCATAAAAAATAGAAATGAATGGTGGAATAAAGAAATAGAAGATCTTGTGGGGAAGAAGAAGAATATGTATAACAAATGGCTAGCAACAAAGGACCCTTACTATCGACAACAGTACAACAGCTTAAACAAAGAAGTAAAAAAAGAGGTAAATAAAGTCAAAAATGAGATGTGGAATAAAGCCTGCGATAACGTAGAAAATTTTATGGGTACAGCAAGAAGTAAAGAAGCCTGGAAAACAATTAGAGGTAGTAGAACAGATAGAAAATAATGCAGTAGGTTAACTCTAATAGCCCCAGAATTATGGGTCGAATATTATGAACAAATGCTGACATAAGATCGAACAGAATTCCAAGATATTGGCTACCAAAAATATGATATTTCCTACCGCGAAGAAACTGAAATAACACCAGAAGAAATTAAAAAACACGCCAACGCTATGAAAAATGGAAAGGCTCCAGGACCGTGGGGAGTACCCATTAAACTGATTAAATATGGCCCTGACAAACTATTTCAGCTATTGGCTTATAGTTTTAATTTATTCTTGAGAGGAGAAGAGCTACCCCCAGAATGGAAAACTGCATATATCAGCAATCTAAACAAAAATAAAGGCGACAGAAAAGATTGTAAGAACTACCGAGGGCTTAGTGTAACTAACTCAATCTGTAGAGTCTACGGGAAGATAATTAAAAGCCGAATTGAAGATTGCTGGGAAGACGCTGAAGATCAGAGTGGCTTTCGTGCTGGTCGTTCTTGTATAGACAATGTGTTCTGCCTAAAACAAACAATAGAAAAGCGTTTGGAACATAATATGGAGACACACATGGTATTTATTGATCTTCAAAAAGCGTATGACAGTGTCCCATTAGCCAAGCTATGGCAGGTGCTAGAAGACAAGAATATTCCACCGATTTACATTAATGCTGTAAGGGAGTTGTACGATGATATGACGAGTGTAATAAAGATTGGACAAAAAGTGACAGAAAAGATAAAAGTGACCAAAGGACTTCGCCAAGGCTGCTGCATTGCACCTACACTCTTTAAGATTTATTTGGAGGGGGTTTTGGATATTTGGAAAAGAAAATGTGAACCTATGGGTGTTAAAATTGGAGACCATAGCTTGCATTTTGCTGACCAAGTAATACTTGCAGAAGATCAAGATGATATCCACTACATGTTACGAAAAATAGATGAAGAAAATACTAAGTGGGGCTTATCAATTAATCCATCAAAAACAGAGTACGTAGTAGTGGGAGGTGAAGGAAAGCACTTAGAACTAGGAAGCAAACAAATTCAAAATACTGATAGCTATAAATACCTCGGTGTAAACATTACAAACAATGGTCAGAATACAAAAGAAATAGCTACTAGAATTGGTCAAGGAAATTCAGCAATACGTCAACTGAATAGTATACTTTGGAATAACCACATCACCCGAAACACAAAAATTAGTATATACAAAAGTATCATAGAAAGCATTGCTACATATGGTTCAGAGCTTTGGGTAATAAATAAAAATGACGCATCTAAAATAAAAGCAATGGAAATGAATTATTGGAGAAGAGGTTGCCAACCCACTAGAAGAGATAGAGTAAGGAATACTGAAATCAGAGAGCGTATGGGCATAGACATTGACGTCCTGGAAACTATAGAATGCAAAAGGTTGAAATGGTATGGACATGTAGAAAGGATGAATGATCAACGATGGCCAAAGAGAATATTACAGTGGATCACCACCAACCGCAGGAAAAAGGGAAGACCAAGAAGATCGTGGAGACAAGAAGTAAAAGGTGTAATGGAAGATAGGGGTCTACAAGTAGATGACTGGAACGATCGCAAGCGTTGGAAGCTAGGTTGCGAGAAACGGCGGCAGCTGTAATAAACTTGTTATATATATATATATATATATATACAGTGTGACCCATTTAGATTATAAACACCTCTATAAAAATTGAAGTTGTTAACCGATTTTAATCAAATTTTTTTTTAATGTCATGTAATAAAAGGTCTATTGCGGGACAAAATATGAAATATTTAGTTAAATTTTCAGGGCATTCTACGATACTTTTTCTTCGTCGAAAATGGAGAATTTGTATTAGCGATTTTTTTATTAAAAAAATTTCATTAAGATATATTTATTAATAACAAACTTATGACAACTTAAAATTTTAAAACTCACTAAGAAAAAAAAAACACTCTGTATTAACAGAAACATGGAAACATAATTTTAGTTTAAATCCTAGTTGCCTCTACCAATCCACCATCTAATTGGATATATTTGTCGTAGCGTTTATGAATATTTCTAATTACATTTCTTAGTTGTTGGGGAGTAATTTCTGCACATGCCTGTCGAATTTTTGCACAAAGTTCGTTTACGTCTCTTGCACGGGTTTGGTAAACTTTTTGTTTGATAACTCCCCAGAGAAAGAAGTCTAAAATTGTGAGATCTGGAGATCTGAGTGGCCAATCTATCAACGGACTACCCCGGCCTATCCAACGGTTCGGAAAATTTTCATTTAGCCATTGCTTCACGATTCTGGCGTAATGAACAGAACACCCATCTAACTGGATATACAAATTTAATCGTTCATTAATTGGGAGCTCATGAATAGCATCCCACAAGTTGGTGTTAAAAATTTTAAAAAGTTTTGCGAGTTCAAGTTTTTTTTATAAAAGAAAGGACCAATAACTCGCTCGTTCAGTATACCCCACCAGACATTGATTTTTTGAGAATACTGGCTTTTACAGTTTATTACCCAATGGGGATTATCTGCTGTCCAATACCGACAATTATGTGATGATACTACTCCATTTGTAGTGAAAGTGGCTTCGTCGGTAAACAACACGTTTTTTAGAAAATTTATATTGTTTAAATATTCCGCTTGGGCCCATAAACAATATTCTAAACGTATTGCTTCGTCGCCTTCTTGTAATGTGTGTAAGAATTTTGGTTTGAAAGGTTTAATATTATTTACCTTAAGACATCGCCGAATATTCTCTCGAGGCACATTCAAATATAAACTGGCATTCCTTAAACTGGCATTAGGGTTATTTCTGAAATGATCTAAAATGATTTGATCATTTTCTCTTCTTCTTTGTAACGGGTTATTTTTTAAAATTAGTTTTGATACTGCACCATATTCATTAAATATTCTATTTATTTTGTTTACCGTACCGCAGCTAATATTAGTACGATCCCATTGTCTGTCATTAAATATTGTACAAACTTCGCTGGCACTTCTATTGTTATCTCCCAAAAGACGTATAATTTTAATTTTTTCTTTCAAACTTAATCTTGCAGCCATGACACAAAATATTATTAAAAGAATTTGAAGTAAATATTGTTGCAGATATTATGCATAAATTTATGCTAGCACTGAAATTTGTATGAGACACATAATGTCAAACAGTAATATCGTTGTCATGGCAACTGAGATTTAAGTTGTAGCATGTAAAGTTAATAATAATGTAAGTGCGTTACATGCATTACATTTGTATGCTATTTTAAACATTTTTTTATCTAGTAGTGGTTTATTATTAAAATTATTTGAAAAATAATTAGTTTTATGGTTATCTGTTGATACAGGGTGTTCTTTTTTGACTCGTAGCTTAGTGAGTTTTAAAAGTTTAAGTTGTCATAACTTGGTTATTAATAAATATATTTTAATGAAATTTTTGTCATAGCTATTTGCAGCCACTCTAAATCCAGTGGCGTAGAAATTTTTTTATTAAAAAAATCGCTAATAGAAATTCTCCATTTTCGACGAAGAAAAAGTATCGTAGACTGCCCTGAAAATTTAACTAAATATTTGATATTTTGTCCCGCAATAGACCTTTTATTACATGACATTAAAAAAAAATTTGGTTAAAATCGGTTAACAACTTCAAATTTTATAGAGGTGTTTCCAATCTAAATGGGTCACACTGTATATACATATTATTCCAAATTGGCATAATAACAGCATTTAGATAGATAACTTTTTCTTAGAGTGCTGCGTCCCCGCGGAGGTTAAAAATCATAATCTTTGACCTACAGATGTTCTTTGAATCTTTAACAATCGAGTTGAAAAGCTCGATTCTTAGTCTCAGCTCATTATTTTCAAATTAGTTCTTATTTTTAAATTGAAATCTCAGCACGTTAGGAGTAAGTGGTTGCATTCATATAAATGCTGATCTACCAATCTCTATTCGTCTGTTTATTTCTGAAATATGATCATTTGTTTATATTTATCTAAAATATGATCAATAAAGTTCTCAAGTAGTGATATTAGACGACAAGCTCATGGGACATTTTTAAGCGGTCATCTGACTCAGCATAAATCACATATTAATCAATATTACAATATGTAATAACAACTTTAGAAACTATGCCGTCAATTTTTATCGGTACAGGTGACTACATAGGTAAGATAAACTTACCACTCAAGGGGGGACATTTTGGTAAAACATATTTGTGTGAAATTTATAACTTAGGTAGGTAATACAAAAATAATGACTGCAACCTAATGTCATACAAAAATATTGGTACCAGTAGCAGGGACAATCTTTGGACATTTCTGTATGGCATTGATATGTTTTGTTAATATTGACATCAATTATAAATAAAAATAAAATGCCGTACAAAAAAATGATTTTAAATGGCAAAAAAGGGACAGGTCTTGATGCCGCTACCGTAGAAACAATGTTTCTCTTTCAGTCTATTTACGGATTCCTGTTTAAAACAAATCATAAGGCTGCCGGGCAAATTTTTTTTCAGAAATTGTTTAAACAATTTTTCAACAAATTCCAAAAGTAAAAGGGTTTTTGCTGCAAAAAACATTTTTTTTGGGTTTCTTAGGTTTAGGGTCATTTTAAACAAAAAAACGGTTGTTATTGTTTCTTTAAAGTTGATAGTTTTTAAATAAATAATTTAAAATCTCATAAAGCGAAAATAAGCACGTTCAAGGCTGGAAAACTCATGAAAATTATTATTTTTTAGTTTGCCAAATGCCTAAATTAAAGAGCAGTTTTAAAAAGGTCTATTAAGGTTGTTTTGTTCTTTTCATTACCAAGAAATTTATCTTAAGATAATTAATAATAATAAATTTCGTGGTGGCGGAAACGGTCGATAATAAATTTATAATAATTTTAAGAAAATGATAAATTGATTTAAAATGTTTTTATCATATTCTTACGAATAATAACCGGCCAACTTCGGAGAGCTGTAAAACCCAGAAAAATTAATGAAATGATTTGCAATAAACATTATTCTTTAAAAAACCCTCTATATTATTGCTTTGATGTCATTTTATCGTAAAATGTTTAAATGAAAGTAATAAGGCGCAAAAGAAAATTTTTTCAAAAATTGTTAGTTATTTTTGTTAATAACTTTTTTATTTTCTATTTTACACTAAAAAGTAATGAAATTAAAGTTGTAGACAATTTAATTTGTTATAAATAACGTCTTTTAAAATTTTCTTTAGAGTTGTTTTCTTTAGTGTACGAGACACAGCGCGAAAATCCTTTGTATCCCTTATGCAGGGGAGGGAGACTCGACGCGTCGCGACGGTTATTATTATTATTAAATAAAACATTATATTGAACACATTTCATTTGAATACCTCTAGATTGATCGTAGTTAATTAATAACACAGTAAAAACAAAAATAGATATCTCTCGAAAATCAACTAAAATAAAATTCTTTTATAATAATCAAATGATGTTGATATAGTATTGAGTGTCTGCTCCAATATTACTCTGCGATGCCTGAAAAGCTTTTGCTTTCTTGAGGGAACTACAACGTGCTACAATTTACTCTTAAGGCTTGCATAAACAACTTATTATTGCATTAAAATTCCAAACTAAACAATGACTTAATGGCAATAAAATATATTATCTACCAGAGAACTCGAGAGCAGCGTGAAAATCAATAAAAAAAAAACATGAAAAAAGTGTTAGACACAAAAGATAAGAATAAATATAAAAAATCATAGTTAAATATTAATAAAATAGTTTTAATTAATGCTGAAAAAGACAATAAGTGTTCTTTTTTTTTCTTCATTTTTCTTCTTAAATAGACAAAATCTTCTTAGACCTATTAGCGATTAGAGATATTCTTACTATTTTTTTTTTCACCATTTTATCCATATGTTTATGCGTCTCTATTCTTCTTTTTTGTACCCATATGTTAACTGGAACTATTTTGCATTGTCTTTGAATGTTTTCACATCTTTCCTGTAGTATAAAGTTTTGCCGATTATTTTTCTTAGAATTTTTATCTCTGTCGTTGTAGTCATTTTATTCTGCTATGTCAGGTTTTGTTTCTCTAGTTGTAACGGTATAATTTTGTTTACCACATTGGGTATCACTTATAGATGGTTGAAAGTGGGGACAGCAATTCTTGTGCTGGAGGTAGGGTAAGCAAACAAACGGAAATGTTTGCGAACGGCCACTCTTGGTTTGCTAGGAGATCTGGGTCGTAAGTAAGTGAATAAAAGAGGAAAAAGAGGGACTGGATGGATTAACTACAAAAAAATAAATCAAAAAACACTTACATAGATTTCCTGGCCAACAAAACACAAGAAGGTTCCTAAACTATTTGAACTTTAACGCCGTTTAAAAGAATCTTCTTGCTGGATAGAAAGAGGCTTTTCTTTCCTAAAAATATTAAAGGGTGAAAATCTTTTTAAAGGAAATAATTATAGAACTCCTGGTTTAGAGAGAAACATTACATACTTCACATCAACAGTTATTGCAAATAATATTAACAAAATTTAAAAACAAAATTTACAATGGCACAAGTTTTTAGACCTAAAATAAATGAAATAATATATGAAATGAGTAAGCTGAAATTGGACATCACAGTAATCACCGAAACAAAACGAAAAGGCCAAAGAACAGAAAACATCGGAGAATATGATCACTTCTACAGCGGGGTACCAAAGGAGAAAAGAGCTCAACAAGGTGTTGCCTTATTCATACGTAAGAAGCTAAGGAAATACATAACTACTTGGGAGGCCATAAACGAGATACCAGTAAACATTGAAAACGATTTTTTTGAGAAATTAACTTTAGAGTTTGCAAAAGTCGGCACATCTCGAGAAATTACCATCTTGGGAGACTTTAACAGCAGAACTGAAAAAAAAACCCATAACGCAGTTATAGGTCAATTCGGAGAGGACCACATAAACGAGAATGGTACCAGACTAATATTATTATGCGAACAAAATGAAATGAAAACTGCAAATGGATTTTTTCAACATAGAGACATACACAAATACATATTAACGCAAATTACGAGAAGGTTAAAATCAATCACAGACTACATACATACTACATACAAATCAATCAAACGCAAAAGACAAATATGATTGTACAAAATCTAAGAGTATTGAGAGGAGCTACATCAGAGAGAGAAGCGATCATCATTTTAAAAGCTAAGATCACCAGTAATACAGAAGAGGTATAACCTAATCAGCTTAAAACAAGAAACCGTGAGAGAATTATACAGAAATAGATTAACTCAAAAGTTGGAAAATAAACAATTTAATAATAATGAAGAACATTACACTCACATAAAAAGGTGTCTCCAGGAGACAGCAACAGAAGCCATTGGATACCAAAGCCAGAATCAAAAAAACTTCCATATTGGACTGACGAAGAAATAGACCAAGAAATAAAGAAGAAATGGGACCAATATCAAAAATTCCTAAATACAAAGAATATAACGGATAAAATAATCTACAAATACTCTTAAATTAAAGTACGAAAAATGATATGTTGGAAGAACATCTAGGATAGTAACATGGTAAATTCACATCTAGGAGGACGAAGAAGCACAGAAAGATCGAGAGTCGTAAAATCTTTACGACAAGATAAGAAGAAAGACATAGTGTCAACAATAACAATGGATGACTGGGACCAATATTTTGAGAAACTCCCAAGGGAAGATAGACCACAATTTAAAGACAGCAACGAAACACAAAATATATATATATATATATATATATATATATATATATATATATATATATATATATATATATATATATATATATATTAACTTCGCCCATACGAATAACAACGAAAGATGTGGAAGATGTATGTAGATCTCTAAAAAATAACAAAGCACCGGGTCCAGGTAACATCCCTGCAGAGTTAATTAAACACGGTACAACCAAACTATATACAAGTTTAGCCAAACTGTTCCAAAAGTACGGAAAAGTAATTATAATATAAATATACGAAAAAGTAATTAAAAACAGAATAGAAAGCGAATAAAAAGAGGCTGAGGAACAGGCAGGATTAGAGCAGGTAGATCTACTGTTGACCATTTGTTTTGCATTACACAGATTATTGAAAAGAAAATAGCCGTTAATCAAGAAGTACATTTATTGTATGTAGACCTAAGAAAGGTTTATGATAGCGTACCACATTATAAATTATGGGAAACGTTAGAGAAAACAAACATAAGCATGAATTTAATAAATGCTACGAAGGAACTCTACGCTAATGCTAACTCAAAGGTAAAGGTTGGAAATAATCTGCCCAAGTGGATTCCAAATGAATAAAAGCCTTAAGCAGGGCTGCTGTCTCTCCCCGACGTTATTTAAAATTTATCTAGAACAGGCTGTAAAACTGTGGAAGCGCAAATGTCGAAATATGGGAATGCCGATTAACAACAATAGCATATACACTTTGTCATTTGCAGATGATCAACTAGTGATAGCACAAGATTATGAAGATATTAAATATATGACTCGAAAATTAATCGAGGAGTATAAAAAATGGGGACTTAAAATCAATATCCAAAAAACGGAGTATATGTGTATCGGCGGGAAACAACAGGACCTCATATTGGAAGATGGATAAGTTATCAAACATTGCAACATATATAAATATTTAGGTATGATCATCACAAAAGAAGGCAACGTAGACGACACAATTGAGGAGAAAAACAACCAAGCAAGAAGAGCAATTTCCCTTCTCAATAGTATCCTTTGAGATCAATCAATCTCTAATAATAACAAGCACAAGATATATAATACAATCATTAAAAGTATAATTACCTAAAGTAGTGAAGTATGGCAAATAAAGGAAATATACAAAAGAAAACTTGAGGCAACGGAAATGGATTTCTGGAGACGTTCAGCTGGAAATCTAGACTAGAAAGAGTAACGAACAACAGAATAAGATAAATTATGAAAGTAAAACATACAATAATAGACGATATCCCATCTGAGTTGTTGGTACCAATAGAGAAATGAAAGACAGAGACATAGAAGAAAACTTATGGATGAATCGAAAAAAGTGGCAACTGGGTATCGGAAAACGTAGGAGAACATTTTAAACCGATCTATATATATTTTTTTAAACCTTGATTAAAATTTATTCGAACCACCATTACGATTCTTAAATGCTTCGAGAAGTTTTTTAATGTTCTATAACATATGGAATAATTAATAAAATATATAAATATTAAAAGACTCCTGATAATTTAAAACAGTTTTGTTAAAATTTTTTAAGTATACTTATTAAGTTCTTTGTGTAGTTATTAGTGTAATTCTTGAATAAACATTATTTCTAATCGCTACCACAGCCTATAATTTTCCTGTAACAGTTACTATATAGTGAAAGTTTTCTCTTGGTAATTTTATATTTCATGTCAAACTATATAAACTATACGATAAAAAACTATGACAATCTTCTTTGGTCGCAAGTTTATAGTCTTATAGTAGATTTTTTTTATTTTACACTTTGACTCTATTATCTGTTAGACCTCCAGCTTTATTTTAAGGTCTTCTACTTTATAAACATTATGCTCCTGGTTAAATTTATTGTTACACAAACAAACGCATCTAAAGCGCAAATATCCGCTTGCCATAAAGTTTAATATTATCTTTACCTAACATTTTTGCCAATTGGAGAAAGAATCGCGTTCAAAGACTGCGGCTTCAACTTTGTTTTGAAGTAGAGCTAATATTCGAATGTATACCTGCTCCCTTTGTTGTGAAGTTTTAGCCTTTGAGGCAAATATGTAAATGTGTATTTACTCTTTACCACCAGCTGCTTTGTTTGTGGAAACGTGGAATATGTCTTATCATACTCAAAATAAAATATTGTATTGTCGTATTACAATCATAAGAGCATTAAAAAATTTGAAACTCATGTATAGAAAGAATGTAAGTATTCATAAATGCATTCTTTGTGAGCAGCATTTGGTTTATTAAATCATCAGAAATAAACACAAAGCCATCTAAAAAATCGTTCCACAGAAGAAATTCAAAATAAATATAGTAAATTTATAATATAAATATAGTAAATAAAGTAAATTTAAACATGATTAAGCACGTTTGGTTATTTCTGTAATATACATATTTGTCAACAGTGTAACAAAATTCATAAACAAATTCATTTACAGTTCAATATTTTTTGACTGTGTGTAGTCTGTGTTGAATCTTTTCAAAAAGTTCTAAAGCATATGAAAGTCGTGTAATATATGTATACATAGATATAAGTATATATTATTATGATTTGCAAATTTGGACCTTTTATAGTTCCTTTTATAGTTCCTTTAAGGAACTTGTTTTCTAACATTAAATCACCTCTTTCCTTTTTGGAACCAGTGAATATAGTCTATCACATACCCTGTTCTGAATGTGATGCATGTTATATTGGTCAGATGGGCCGTTACCTTAAAGGACGCCTTACTTCACATCGTAGTGACATTAAACTTTCTAAACATACCTGTGCCCTTGCACAACATGCAATCAACACCAAACATACTGTGAATTTTGATGATGTTTGATGATGTTCTCTTTAGAGAACGTAACCTTAATAAGAGACAGTTTATGGAGATGTGTCATATTTTGAAACAACCTAATGCATTAAATAAAAGAACTGATATCAGCAGCTTAAGCCAAATTTACCATGCACTAATGCTACAAAATTGATTCTTCCGTATTCTACTTTTAATTATTGGTTTCTTCTTCAGTTTCTTTTATTATATCATAACCTTTATGTTGGCATCTACAAAACGTTTTTTTGTATGTTACAGTCAATGTCAAAGTTGTTATATTGGTCAAAGTCAACAGTGGCTTAAAAAACGTGTCACTCAACACAAAAGTGACTGTAACATACAAAAAACAAAAAAAAAAAAAAAAAAAAAAAAAAAAAAAAACTCTTGTGCCTTAGTGGACCACCACTTGAAGACAGGACATAACTTTGACTTTAATAATGTAAAAATCTTGGAACAAGTTGATAATTATAAAAATCGGCTTTTCCTTGAAATGGTACACATTAATAAAACTCCTGAATCTATCAATTATAAGACAGACACCAATCATTTAAGTAATATCTACTGCAACATACTAAACAATATATAATATGATAGATCTTAACCTTTAAACACATACTTATTATAGTAATTCTCTAGTAACTGTACCTATAATTTTATTACATTCCTAAATATCAGTATTGCAGTAACTGACTACATACCATCAATTACATTTTATAGATCAATTTATCGTGTTCCTGATTCTTTCTCAATTTTATTAATTCCATCTTTCCACTTTATAAAATGAATAATACTGTCATAGTAATTGTTTATTTTAACCTACTCGCTGAAAATTGTACAACGGGAATTCACTCTATAACATATTGCGGTTACCATAACTCCTTAATAAAATCAAACAAAAATATGTCATTTATTTAGATATGCCAGAAAAATTTAAATTTTCATTCTTATAGTTGTAAGTATTAAAATATTCATTTTGTTTACATATAATCATTAATTATTCTAATAAATTTACAGTTTTCTCCTGAAGAAGTCACAAAATCGTGACGAAATATTGAGACTGAACAAATAGAGTTTTATTTCCTGACCGATTGCTGATACTCTAAATCAATATTTAAAACAGTACGGTCGAAAAAATCATTTGAAATATATATATATATATATATATATATATATATATATATATATATATATATATATATATATATATATATATATATATATATATATATATATATATATATATATATACATATATATATTATATATGGATCCAAAGACAAAAGTTTTTTGACATTATAAGGAAAAGTGATGTCAGTTAGATTTTTGAACCATTTTTCTTGAAATGTTATTTTTGAAAATTGATCTATTTAATTTTGTTAAATTTTTTGATTTTGTTAGTTCTAATTTGGAAAAATACTTTATTGTATTTAATTTTTAGTCTTCTATAGAATTCTTGTAGTAAAGGAGCAGGTAAATGCTGCTCTAATATATTTTTTAATTGATGAAACTTCTTTTCTATGTACGTAATATCTAATATTATATTTAATTTCGAGGATTCCTGTATTTTGCAAAAGAAAAGAATCATTCAAAACGTGTTTTCTTGGAAATGTGTTCCATAAAATCTAGTACATCGTGCATCAATAAAAAGTCTGACATAGATTAACATTTATTGTTACTTACAGGAAAAACATCCAAAATAAAATAAATATTTAGTACATAAATTACACTTGCATGCATAACATGTTGCATACCATTAAGACAGGTTTAAAAAGTTAAAAATTAAAAAGTAAATCACCCAAGATGGGCCTCAAGTATTTCTTAAAAAGAAATATAATATTAAGTACACCTAATTACTTTTTAATCATAGGGTTTTTACTTTCTGTTCTCTATGTGTCAGAGTTAAAACACACCAGTAAAAGATGCCATAAACTAAGTTTTACTATCTGTACCTAAATTTTAAACATTTTAGAATGTATTTTGTCAATTATTTTATGTTTTGTATGTGTATTATTAATGTTGAGTATGATGAGTGTCAATGCTTTTACAAATAATCTCAACGAATAGTAAGTTGCACTGAAGAATT
Source organism: Diabrotica undecimpunctata (assembly GCF_040954645.1). Classification (NCBI taxonomy): domain Eukaryota; kingdom Metazoa; phylum Arthropoda; class Insecta; order Coleoptera; family Chrysomelidae; genus Diabrotica; species Diabrotica undecimpunctata. The sequence goes on along the minus strand of NC_092805.1, from coordinate 143,256,682 downwards.
GTGATATTTTATAAATATTTACATATTTTTCTTATTACAGTGTCTTGAAAAGGAATAAACCATTCCGAAAGCTAGACAAAAAGTCAACAGAATGTTTTATTAACATTACGGCCAATTTTCTGACTGCAACCCTAATAAACTGTGTTGTTTGTTTATATCGACAGTCACTAATATCCAGTATTTCTATATATATATATATATATATATATATATATATATATATATATATATATATATATATATATATATATATATATATATATATATATATATAATCCTAGAGTAAATTAAACAGACCCTAAATTTTGTGTATCTAGGGAATCTGAGTATTATCACGACTAAGAATTATACACCAGTTCATTTTTTACAATTTCTGTAGAATTTATTTTAGTGGACTTTTTGGGTACTGCATTTAGATGACCGATTTGTTATCTTCCACAAAGTAATTCATATTTGACACTTTACGGTTATAAAATATTTTAAAATTAACATTTAAACCTCTTTTTAATAACAATGTTCTGTATCAAAAAGCTCCCCTCTGGTATCGATGTATTCTCCTACAAATACAAAAATTTCATTCGTTTACAAATTGCCCTTGTCATCTTACAACCTAACAAGTAATAAAAATTCTACTCCCCGAAAGTGATTTTCAGCAACAAATTTCATTTCGGTTTGTATAATTTATATCCCAACTAAACGCACTTATCTTCTAAATAAATCAAACAAGAATAGAAATGTATGTACCTAAGGAAAAAACTCCAGAGACCAGCAACCCTTATAAATTATTGGTGGTAACATCCTAGCAATTTAATTCTATTTTCACGGTCTGGTTCAAAACGAGAAAGAAAAAAGGCAATCTGAAGTTAAAGGCATTTAATTGAAACATTAAACTTTTATGTAGATCCGATAAACCTTTGGGAATATTTTTTAAATGATTTTGTGAATTATGAAGGTTATAAAATGTGTAATATTACTATCTTTAATATATCGTTCCCTTAATACTACAATTAGGTAACTCAAAATTTGCTATTTTTCAGGACAGCAGTTTTAAATTTGAAAAGAAACAAACCGTGCTGTATTACAGCAAATGAATTTTTTTCTGACTATTTATAGTTAGAAGTTGAAATAAATCTAACTTCTGATTAATTGTAAGTCTTTTAAAGCCTTGTTTTAGTTTTTTTGTTATTGAAAAACAAGATATGTAGTTGTTGCAATTAAAATTAAAAAAAAAATTAAATATAAAGTTTGTTTCACGAAAAATGGTTGAGTGCTTAATGGTTAACTGAGTTGATCCTATTGTGTATACAAGAGTCTCTCAATAAACTACCGAAGTACACAGGGTCGCACTTCAGAAAGTTTGTTATTTAATATATTTCATTGGTAGCTGTGTAATACACGATTATAACAATTAATTAAATTATTTCATATGGTATTTTTAGGTTGTTCAAGTGAATATACTTGATAATTGAACAATTTTTAACATAAAGAAAGTAGTTATTTTGTTCTACGTGAATAATTGTAGTATATGGATCTAAATTCAGAAAGGTACTTTCCTTCACACTTTTTACAGGCTTAGGACTGTCAGCAAAAAACTGGCGTGTTTAAAGTTTTTGCTCTTCCTAATCGGATATCGTTAAAAATATACAGTAATAATAGTTCTATTAATATATACAAGTTAATATTTACAAAAACAAAATACCCAAAATAACCAAAATATATTTATGAATTCCTAAATACCTAATTCTGTTTCGCTGTCGCTATCCTCTTCAAGATTAATAACAATTGGTTTAATTATGTGATTCAAAGTAACATGAATTTTCTACGTTCATTACATGGCGTACTGAATTTTTCCAACTTTCTGGGGAGATATCATCAACACATTTCCTTATTAATTCGACTACACTACCACTTAAAGTCGGAGAAACATTTTGTGACCTAACATTTGACTTTAGTTGGTGCCACATATGCTCTATGGGATTAAATAAACAATAGTAGGGCGGAAGCCGTAACACTGTATGTCCCATGTCCTCGGCCAATGCATCATAAACATATACTTTTTAATTGAAAATGATTTTAACACATCTAACAGTTCATTTTTTAAATAACTTTCTTCAAAATATATATCGTTTTCTAACAGGTAGTTTTGAATTTCAATTTTCGTGTTATTTGCACTTGGAGACTTATGTAATTGACGACTGTGGTAACTTGCATTGTCCATTACTATCACACTATTTTGAGGAAGGTTAGGTATAAGACAATTCTTAAACCATTGCTCAAAAAGCTCTGCCGTTGTATCCTCATGGTAGTCCACGCAGGAGTCTTTAATGTTCTTTGCAGAAAGCATCCTGCCATCTCCCATATTTGGTAGAACCGGCATCCTTACGCTTCCTTCTTGACTTAATGGGATTTGATGTAATTCTTTTCACTGTGGTTAGAAGTATTTTCGTTAAATCAGATATTTCACTGGCAGCAGTATTAGCAGTAAGTCCTCTTGTAAGTAAATAACTATATATTGTTTTTACGATTTCTCTAGCGTCAGCAGATGAATGCTTTTTCTTTGCCGGAACACTGGAAGAAGCACCATCAATGTTTTTCCACGGACGCCACATAATGCTGTTTTATAGGTATAAATAGGTATAACACTGGTAACACTTGTAACACTTTCAACGAAATGAAACAAAATGTATATTTAAAAATTTCTCATCGGTTTTATATACTTTTACAAATTATACAGAATAGAGGGAACCTGTATAATTATTCCATCAAATACTTAACGATCAACAAATTTTTTGTGGTCATTAAAAGATCAACCATTGATAGTGAAACTCACTGTTAAAATGTTTACAACTTTATGAAATAAAATGTATTCTAATCGTTTTTATAATTTTATACGATTTTTTAATCGTTTTTATATTACCAGGAATTTATCATACAAACAAGATAACGACACTCCACAGTAGCTTCAATTTTACCTGAATACTTACCTGCTCAACTAATGTTGACTAAGCTGGGGTACTTGGGGTCGGGTTTTATTGCAATCATTAAGCACTCAACGATTTTTCGTGCAATAAACTATACCTAATTGTCGACTTAGCAATAAGTACAACTTTTTAATACAAAAAAACAAATTTATTAATATATTTTGATCAAAACATAATAAAAAAGTAGAAGAACTTAATTAATAATTATAAACAATATTTTTCTTTCACTCGGTCCTCGGTGTCACTTATGTCAGATTCAGTTGATAATTCGCTTTAAAGGTAGGTTTTCAAAATAATCCTTATTTTCCAGAGGAATAACGAGAGGTTTGGTGTTAAACAATGTCAAAAACCTTGTATTTTTCCACAGTAATTGAAATATTTGAGAAGTAATATTAACAATAATGAGGAAATTTTAAATGACTGCACTAACAATATTGTTCAATTTGAAATTATAGTAACAATTTTTGGACCAAATTTTTTTTGTAAGCAAAAGGGTGGTTTTTAAAGGTTAACTACATGCAATATATCACAACATCAATTTGTAGCATAATAAATTCAATCTATCATAAGTAGACCGTTTAAAAGTTTGAAGCATTGTAATTTAGATCATTTCTTTGCAAATTTTGTCTTAAAGGGTAGTTTTTAAGAGAAAAAAATAACTATGTATTATAAAATGCATTCCCATATGATACACAAATCTTTATTTAACATAAACATGATTAAGATTTAAATAAGCATAAATCTGCAGTTTTTAATTTTTGGTAAAAAGGGTAGTTTCACCCCACAAAAACAAAACCATACATTTTAATCATATAACTTTTGAAGAGCAAGGTAAGTTAAGCTTACTTGCAAAATTTCATCAAAATCGTTGCGGTTCTTTAGAATTCTGAGGTTCTACAATATTTTACCGTGAAAAAATGGACTTTTTTCCTGGATTGGCCGTCATCGTTGATAATCATCATTATATTGACGTTCATCAGATTTCAGAACCACAAATTCAAAAACACAAGCCTCTGTACTTACGTTTTCTACTAAAAGAGCGGAAAAATCTACGTAAATTCCATTTATCTTAACCCGGGATCCGACAGGTGGGGTGTTAGTACACCCCAACAATACTGAAGCGCCTAAAACATACGGACATTTTGCATGTAGTGGCAACGGCGGCTAGATAACTTTCTATTGTATAATCCATCTATGCGATGACACATAGTTTTTAGTCATCTGTTTAGTTTCTCCAAGTATATTTGGATTGAAAGCGGTCAGACCTCACGTGTCGGATTTTGTACATTCTGCAGAATTATTATTATTTTGTTTTACTCCTATAAATAAGTAAGTATGGTAAGTGAATAATACTTAATATAGATTTTAACATCTTTTTTTATTAGTTTAAGCTAAAATGAATTACGAACGAGAACAAGCACGTCTTCAGGCCTTATGGGATGAAGTAGACAGTGACGAATGTATTGACAAGAGTGATTCGGAAGTAAGTGAATAAATAGACAATGTTAGTGAAAATAGTGACTATTCTGACCAACTTCAAGATGTTGACGTTCCAGATATCACAGACAACTCAGATGAAGATGGAAGTCCAAATGTAAGTGCTCACTTTTAAGAAAAAATGGAAGTAAATGGCTGAAAGCTGTACCAAACAAAAACGTTAGAACAAGATCTGAAAACCTTATAACATATCTATCTATCTGGTGTTAAAACGTATGCTAAATCCGCCAGAACTCCTATCGAATGTTTTCAGTTATTTATATCTGAACAAATGATTGTTGACATTGTTACATGCACTAATGAAAGAATAAGAGAAAAGACTGAAAAATGGAAAGATTCAAATCACTTTGGAGAAACAAATCCTTCAGAAATAAAAGCTGCACTTGGCCTCTTATAGTTAGCCGGTGCATTTAGAAATAATCATCGTCGTCTGTGTGAGCTATAGAATGTGGATGGCACAGGTATGGACATATTTCGGTGTACAATGAGTCAAAGAAGATTCCAGTTTTTAATTTCATGCCTTCGGTTTGATCATAAAAAGAACAGGGCAGACAGATTGAAATTGGACAAATTGGCACATATTCGAGGAATTGTTGACCGATTCGTGGATAACTGCAAGAACGCCTATACACCGTCTCAATATGTAACAATCAACGAAAAATTGGAGGCGTTTCGTGGCCGCTGCAGTTTTAGACAATATATACCGAACAAACCAGCTAAGTACGGTATACAAGTACACGCTTTGGTAGATGCATGTACATACTACCTTGTAAATATGGAGGTTTATGTTGGTCAGCAGCCAGATGGACCTTTTAGACAAAGCAATAGCCCTAAAGATATTGTAGACCGTCTAGTTGCCCCGATATCTGGAATAAAACGGAACATGACGTTTGACAACTGGTATACCAGCTACAAACTCCTCGAAAACCTACGAAATACTCACAAACTCACTGCGGTTGGAACAGTTAGAAAAAATAAGCCACACATACCTCCAGAATTTTTAAATGTACGCAATAGAGATTTGTATTCTATACTGTTTGGGTTTCAAGAAAATTGTACACTAATATCCTATCACTCAAAAAAGGGAAAAGTGACATTATTGATGTCATCTCTCCATCATAATAATTCGGTGGGTGTTACGGAGAAAAAAGTTCCTGAGATAATATCTTTTTATAATTTTAGTAAGTGTGGTGTTGATGTGGTGGATAAAATGTGCACATCTTACAGTGTTTCACGTCGAAATCGCCGCTGGCCACTAACAATCTTTTCTCCCTTCTCAATACCGCAGGAATTAATGCTCAAATAATTTACAGAGTGAACAATAATGACGTGAAAAGTGCTAGGAGTTTTCCTAAAAGTGTTAGGAAAACAATTAATAGAAAACAATCAACGGAATAGAGTAACAAATCCGAGGTTAACTCGAGAACTGCGTAGTTCTATAAGACATGTTTTGGGTAAACATTCAGAGCCAGTACCAGGAGAAGGAGACCAGGTCAGTAGGGAAGATGTTCTAAGTGTCCTCGTGTTCGTGACAGAAAAACCAAATACGTATGCGAGGCTTGTGAGATTTACCTCTGTCTTGAACATGCCCAAATCTATTGTAAGGACTGTACAGATTTTGAGTAATTATTCAAGTTCGTATTGTTTACTAATTTAGCAATTTTTGTTTTATTGATTATAAATAAAATCATTTTTCTTTTATCTTTAATTTGGTTTTGTTAATTTGGTTATTTTTCTTGGAATACAAATTTACTACGGAGTGCAACATAATTTATTTTTTATTAAGTATTATACATGAAATCATTTTTCTTTTGTCTTTAATTTAACTTAAACTCATATAATGTTATTGATTACATGTTGTGTATTACAAATTACAATAATAAATAATAAAAAATAAACATAAAGATATTTTTTGTAATTCTTTAACTTTTTCAGTTGCTGGGGTTTGTCACACCCCACCATACTTTTAATTTAATATGCAAATTCTAGCAATAGTAAAAATTCGAGTAAAAAACTTTTATCATATTTTGCATTGATTTTGTCATTAACGTTTGTTTCCCTTATTTTGAGGACTTAATTTGATATATCTGTTTTGTAACACTAACGTAAAAAAGTTAAATGGATTTTTAAATGTTTCCTATCTTTGCAATTTAACTTTGGGGAAAAGTTCAAAGACGACGAACTAAGAACCGAAACGTAAGAGAAAACTCCATAAAATGATTGACAGTAACACAATTTCTCGACATACTTTCAAGCACTACACTTACCCCCCAAAGAAGAGGCAACAAACTTTCCAGTAAACTTGATAAGCTGGAAAAGCGAATCTCGGCTCTTACATACGAAACAAAGTTATCCAAATATTTGAGAGTAAAGTTGAATCACGGCGCCCTTCTAATATAATTCACTAATACAAATGTTAAATTATTACAAGGTGAATTTGACATGATAATAACGTTATTGAGAACATTGCTTTTGGAATAGTGTCGAGGTCTATAATAATTTAATTGGGATTTTGACGTGATACTCATATTTAACGAAAACGAGGTTAGAAGAAAGGATAATTTTAATACAGACAGAACAGTCGTAGACAAGAAAACCAAGTTAATTATACAAATATGCTACATCATAATTATGTTATGTTTATATGGGATTCAGTAACAATTGAATAACTTAGACATGCCAAAAGAATACAGTTTCAGAACCATATCATTATGAATACCATTAATACTCTACAAGCTTTGTATAATTTTTAGAAATAATGGAAACTTTAAATATATACTTCTCATGTCTTTTTATTCTTGGTTGAGGTGTCTAGCTAGTTTATTTCTAGGCAGTGTTCTGGTTCCAGAGTTTTAACCTTGTTTAAGCTTTTCGCTTTTTTAAGGAAGGGGTATTCCTTTTTTTCCGGAGTAATGGAGGTATGATAAAACGTGATGAATGATGTTATGTGTTGAGAAGTAGTGGATTACTAACGAGCTGGGGTTCAGAAGGTGGCGTGTTTGTGTGGACGATGTGTTAAGAAGCGCACAAGAGGAATTTAGGTGATATGCGCCAACATATGGCCTTTCGCCGTTTACTTTTATATACCTATTCGGCATCTCAATTCATCAAAGCCGTAGCAAAGCTCTTGCTGAAGTTTGTAAACTCTTTACATATAGGAACCAGAGTCTTAACCTTGCTTAGGCTGCCGCCTTTTCAAGGAAGGGGTACTCCTTCTTTTTTTTGCGGAGTAATGGGGGTGTGACAAAACGTGATGATTGATATTTTAAGGAGGAGTAGTGGACTACTAAGAAATCAGAAGGTCGTGTATATGTGTGGACGATGTGTTAAGAAGCGCATAAGAGGAATTTGGGTAAGCTGTGCCAAACATGTCGAAGGAGGTACTTCAGGGGTTACCAGCCATAAAATAGGAACGGCTCTTAATCAGCATTTTTGACGTGCAGTAGTTAGCTGCGATATTTGATGGGGGTTGATTCTAAGATTTCAAAATACTCATCAGGGAGTTCATGTCCAGTATTGTGAAGAAGCTTAGCTGGAGGGAACGGAACTTTACTTTGAGGAAGCCTGGTGAGTATTTGCTCTCGGCGATTGAAAGGTGTCTTTAATATTTGCTTTGCTTGGTTATTTGAGCCTGTGATGGTTCGAAGGACATACCTCCTGCTGAGGGATAGGATTCTGTCCTTAATAGGTGTTATGTTTGCCAGTGTGTGTATGTGTGCTGATGGGTATAGCCTGCTCCGCCTCGTGCAGAATCTGAGGATTTTTCTGTAGTACATAGGGTTGTAAAGGACTAGATCAGAGAAAGTCGTAAACGATGTTGAGAGATAATTCCAAAACAAACACATGGAAAAATATATTCATTGGTGGGCTATGTACAAAAAGAACAGAGGAACTGCTACATATGGGCAGGAACAAACTGATAACATTTATGTAGTTAGAGCATGTACCAGTAAGATATTTCCTGATTAAAATAGATATTTGCAATGGAGAACTTAACTGCAGACTATGTGATAAGTGACCAGAAACAGTAAAACATATATTATGCGATTGCGAGGCGCGGGACCACAAAAGACAAAAACTATATGGTCAACCAAGAGGAGATCTTGATATATTTACCAACCAAGCAAAAGACCTGTACAAACTTCTACAGGGTATGAAAATTCTAGACTGGGTATAGGAAAGAATTTAAACACAATAAGTTTCAGCTTCAGTTTCAGTGATAGCGAAGTTTTTTTGCATCAGACAGGCCCAGGGAAAAAAAAGATTTCGTATAATTTTTACAGATAATTGAAACTTAGAATGTAGTCTTCCCAGGTTTTTTTGTTCTTGATTGAGATGTCCAGCTAGTTTGTCTCCACGTAGTGTACCCTAATTAACACTATATAAACTAGCAAAATTTGATAACAGACAAAACAAAACATACCCCTCCCGACATCACAAATTGTATTATACGAAAATATATGATTAAAATAAATCACGGTTCAACTGTATACGAGTCTGTTATTTTGACATCAAGAGCATCAACAGAGCAAAATAGCAAGTATTGATAAAAATCTTGCACGATAACGACATTTGCCTTGTAGTCAAAGAAGAAGCCCATGTCAAAAAAATCTAGCTTGATTTAAAGGAAGAGATACTTCTCTATGATTTACTAGGCGTTACATACTATAAATCTATCGGCGTCACAAACTTTGTTCCAAACAATAAAGAAATGGCTTTCTTGCTAATTTCATCCACTGAAAATAATATCCATTAATTGGTTACCACATTTTCTCTCTCTCTTCAATCCTGACCCCCAGGACGGAGTGGAGCGGTCATCGTTATGCGTGTATTGTTCGTCTCCAAGGATCTGTCTCTGGGGATTTTCCTCGTGGTCTTTAGTCTTCTACCTTTCCTTAGATAATAACTCACATCCTAATATACATCTAGAAATTTAATAGCTACCAAAAAAAGTGCAAATGTACTACGCATGATAAACATACAAAGGTACTAGTTCAATGATTTAAAGGAATAATGCACAAATCTCGCGTTTGATGTTAACACCAAGGAACATTAATTACTTATGCTTTTTCTAAAAAGATATTAACTATAGGTCACTAATAGCATTGATAAATCTTCTTACAGATTTCTCACATAAGTAACATAATGTGAGTTAATGACATAGACTTATCGACAAAGATCCTGTGTCAATTAACACTGCGAAAAATATGTTAGAGAAAGAAAGTATATAAGCGAGATCCTTGCTTTGGACTTATCCCCTTCAAGAAATGGGATCCGACTTTGAAATATATTGGGAAACTTTTTATTGTAAATACAGCCAAGGCTCCAAAAAAGGCGACGGTGTTGCTTTGACTGACTTCTGGTGGATTGTCTAAGAGCTTTGGCTCACATGGAGAATGGCTATAGATAGTTCCTTTCATAGGAGACGTATAGTTGTTTTATGAGATTGGGTCTTCTTCTTCTTCTTCGTCTAGCCATTCACGTCCACATCTGAACATAAGCCTCTTCAAGTCTTCCTTTCCATTGTTTTTTATTGTACGCTACTTGTAGCCAATTTTTCCCGGCAGTCCTTTTCAGATCATCTGTTCATCTCATAGGAGGTCTGCCTCTGGGTCTTTTGTGTTGGTATGGTCTCCAGGTTAAAATTGATCTGTGCCATTTGTTTAGATCGCTCCTAGCTACATGTCCAGCGTATTCCCATTTCAACTAATGATTTTTGCACCACATCGGTGACTTTGGTTTTCTGTCTTATCCATGTGTTTGTTTTCTTGTCCTTAAGTGATATACCTAGCATTCCTCTTTCCATCGCGTGTTGAGTGACTCTAAGTATATTCATATTCTTTTTTGTGATTGTCCATGTTTGTGCCGCATAAGTTAATATCGGAATAATGCATGCATAAAAAACTTTAGATCTAAGATGTAATTAAATTTGTTGATTTCTGAGTATATAGTTCGGTTTACCGAATGCTGCCCAAGCTAACTTTCTTCTTCTTTTTATTTCTTCAGTTTGAATTTCCCTATTTAGTATTATTTTTTGTCCTAAGTATATATATTCTTCAACTTTTTCTATAACTTTATCGTTTATTATTGTCACGGTGTCTTCGGAGTGCATGACTTTTGTTTTGTTTAAATTCATTTTCAGTCCTATTTTAGAAGATTCGGTATGTAGTTCTAAAAGCATGGTTTGCATTTCTTGTAGGTCAGTAGCTATCAGGATTATGTCATCTGCAAATCGTAGATTACTGAGGTAGCGGCCATTGATGTTTATTCCCTTATATTTCCAATTTACGTTTTTAAAAACGTCCTCCAAAACTAAGGTGAACAGTTTGGGTGATAAAGTATCTCCCTGTTTGACTCCCCTGTTTAATGGTACAGGGTTCGTGTGTTCATTTTCATTTAGGTAGTATGTAGCTGTAGCTTGGTTCATAGTTTCTTTTATTAAGTTAATATATCCGCTGTCTATTCTAGAATTTTGCATTGCGTTTATTACGGCCGTGTGTTCTATGGTATCGAAAGCTTTTTCGTAGTCTACAAATGCTAGGAAAACTGGAAACTTGTATTCGTTACATTTTTTTTTTAATATTTTTGTGGTTAACAGGTGATCGGAAGTTGAATAGCCTTTTCTAAAACCTGCCTGTTCATATGGTTGGTATTCGTCTAATTTCCTTGTTAGTCGAGTAGTTATGACTTTGGTGAGTATTTTAAACAGGTGTGACAGTAGGCTGATGGGTCTGTAGTTTTCCAATTTTCGACTATCACCTTTCTTGTGTAATAAGATTACTTTAGAGTTGTTCTAGCTCTTAGGGACTTTGCCCTGATGTAAACAACTGTTCACGAGCTTAGTTACAATTGCAATTAGTTCCTTACCTCCTTCTAATATCATATTTGTGGTAATACTATCTTCTCCTGCAGCTTTATTTCTCTTCATGTTTTCCAATGCTGTAGTTACCTCTGAAATTGTTACTTTTGGCATTATTTCTGATCCAACATTTTTTATTAATTTCCGTGCTGGTCTCATCTCATCATCTTGTTGATGTGTTCTGTAAAGTTCTGTGTAAAATTCTTCTATTCGTGTCAGTATGTTTTCTCTAGTTGTGATTTCATTTTCGTCTTTTCCCATTATTGATATCATCTGACGTCGTCCTAGTGTCGGTCTGAGGCATTTCATACTCTTATTTTTTTCAATAGTTGTTGTTATTAATTTTTTGTTTTCTTTTCTTTTTTGTTGTCTGATTCCTTTTCTAATCTGCCTATTAAGTTCTCTATATTCGTCGGTTCCCCTTTTGTTAGATTTATTTAAGATCTTCCTTCTTTTTATTTGTTGTAATATTTCTTTGTCTAATTCATTGTATGTTGTTTTTGGTTTTTTCAGTTGCAGAAGGCTTTTATTCACTGTTTCGGTAATAAGGTTATTCAAATCATCAATATCATTGGAGTTTATCTGCTGCATGCTAACTTGATTTAATGCATGCGCTATCTTTTTATTAAATAAGATTGGGTAATCACAGAAAAACAATCTCCTCCTGTCCTTTAATGTGACTGAATGTTACTCTTAAGGAGTATTGACCGGGACTTCGGGAAAACAGATAGATTCGTAGGGAAGAGACCTAAAGAGTTTGGAGTTGAAAGCACTTTAAGGATGCTTCGAGGCTCAACGAGGACCTTTAACCTAAGGAATTAACAAAACTTTCATAAACATACTTGAAATTTAAAGCCGACGTACAAAGTGCGTAGCCATACATGTTATGGGCAATATCATTACAGAAACGAGCTACGTCGTTTCTTGTTCTAAGAAAAACGCAGAAAGGATCATTGACATGAAGTAAATTATCGACTTCATATCCGAGGAATGTTCATATTGGAGTTTGTTTCGCGATGGTGACAAGTTGTGTTTGTTGAGAAATGGTAGATAGAGCTTATCATGTAGAACATCTGGAAGAGAAGATAGGACAGCATTCTTGACATTTGGGACATTTGCTATAGGACAAGCGAAATATTTGTGCTGTTACCAGGATTTTTCTTGAGCATTTTGTACTTTGGCAGCATCTCAACTAGCACTTCAGAGAGATAGTGATTGCATTTTACGACTTGGGAATGTTACAATGCAGTTTTCCTCCACCTATATCATTAGAAAGGATTTAATTTTGGAGTCTGTAAAGATTGCGAATTTTATAAATAAAAATTTGGATTTCGTAAAGCTTTTCTCAATTTCTTTTTATGGGAGATATTTTTTACACCAGTAATAACCAGATGATGGTTTTCTACAGATTATAGGGGGTAGAAACAGTCTGCGAAGACTGTTTTGTCTTCTACTATGTTAGGTGCTTTTGTCTAGAATTCGTAGACATTGACTGTACCATAAGTATTCAAAATGACTGTCAAATCACTAGGAAAGACTTTGAGTAACTCAGTAGATTGTTACAAACAAGGTCAGATGCACCCTTAAAGAAAATTAGACGGTAAACGTGACTTATGGTGTGATTGGAACTTGTTGGGTATGTGGTTTGGATAGTGCCTTAGGAGTTGCTGTCGGAGACTTAAATGTATTAGGTCTGTGTTGTGAGCAGTTTGAGGTGTTTTGGAGTATAGGAACGTTTTCAGTGCGGGCCAAAAGAAGATATTATTTTTGGCGATTGATCCAACTTTTTGTACGGTAGCAGGAATGTTAGTAGAATTGTATGTGTATAGTTTTGCTGCATTTGCAAAGGGCATAACTTTAATACTTTAATAGGTAGGAGGACGGAGCCAAAGAGTTTGTTGGTTTTAACAATTTTGTTGAGTTTACTTTGGAAACATGGGTTCGTTGGAATTTGCTTGATTGTGCATTTGTTCACACACAATTTTACTTGGGGGCTTAAGAGAAGTGTGTCACCTCTTGACTGGGAGTGACAAGATGTTACAATCGTTTAAGGCAGAAAAAAATTACTTAAAATTTCCTGTATTAATCTTGAACCATAGTCGCTATCGATCCTTTTCAAATGCTTAGGCGATCAGAAGCAGCTTGCATTTTATGTCCCCAAGTGATACACCAATAAACACATTAATGTAAAAATTTGTCTTGTTAACAATATTTTTCTAAAAAATTGCGGACCATGGGATTTTATAACTTATTTACTACTACATAATATGTTACCCATCCTATAGTTATGTGGAAGCTAGTACGTAGTTCCAGAATCCTGGAAGGGGTATCATGAGTAAATGGAAGATATACAATGAACCAAATGGTTGCAGTTCAACCAGTTTATAACAGATAACTTCTAGGAAAATAACGTACTTTTTAGCGGATGTAGATTTCTATGAACCACAGACGACGCGGGTCGGGCTGTGGTAAAAAGTATAATAAAGGCAGAATTAAACTAATTATTTATTTTGTTTGTCTACATAAACAACAAATAAAAATAAAAGATATAAATAAATAAATAAACAAATAAATTAAATAAACATTATAAACAATAATAATATATATGAAAACACCATTATTTATCTTGTGCATAATCCGCTTTAGTCTCGCTGTAACCTCCTTCACTGCCACGTGACTTTCCGGCTTTGTTGGCATATGCAGCGTCATTTCTGTAATGACTAGCATCACCTTTAGCACCTCTATAACCACTAGCTTCATCGAGGAAACGGCCTTTTTCGCTAAGTCCCTTCGCACCGAATTCTCCTTGTCTAAATCCAGCATCCACAGATTTGCCGTTGATAACAACTCCGGCGTCAGATCCAGCTTTGGCGTTAAAGTTTCCGTATCTAAAAAAACCAAGAAAACATGTATGTCAATTTTACAAATGATGATATCTTATAATTGCGGCAAGATATTAAACATGTGCAAAGTAGTATATAAAAAAAACTAAATACTGGAATCGGCCAAAAATTCTCGAAACTAATTAATAATTGATCCTTGCGGTTATAATACACGTTTACATTTCTTATAAGAAATGAGTGGATATTGGTTTATTTAGTCCATGTAGTTATACATTGATATAACCTTTATATTATCTATTGTTAATATACACACTGTGTCGTCACAGTCACTCGACACTGAGGAGTAGGCAGATTGAGATCCCAGTACCGTTTGACGGTTCTTGAATTTTTACAGATCACGATACTGGTACGTCACGAGTGAGAGGATTAGGCAGATTGAGACCCTGAGCTCGAACGGAACCGTATCACTCTTGATAATGGTTCTAAAATGGGTGCCGAAACGTCAACGCGGTTCTTCGTAATTTTCATAAAAATGTATATATATAAAAGAGATATATATATATATATATATATATATATATATATATATATATATATATATATATATATATATATATATATATATATATATATATGTATATATATATATCTAAGAGACCAAAGAGGCGCCCGAATCTCAGATGGGATTATGATATTAGAAAATTAACAGGAACAACGTGGTCTCGAATAGCACAAGATAGAAAAATATGGGCGCAAATGAGCGCAAATTATTAGAACAACGTATAACTAAGACATCGTCGAATAATAATAAGAACATAGAATAACATTGAAATAAGGGAGGCTGCACCGTAATTGGAAACGGTTGATAAAGCTGCACATGATGATGATGATGATGATGATGATATATATATATATATATATATATATATATATATATATATATATATATATATATATATATATATATATATATATATATAAAACTTAAATATTTGGGTGTGCAGCAGAAGATAGGACAAAGAAGTACCCTTTTTTGTCTACCAAGCTTTCGCAAATCTTTATTTGCATCATCAGGGTGCTACAATAACAAAATTAGTACAAAATACAGAAAAAGAATTATTTTGCATCTTAAACTAATTGAGGTTAGTTGTCGTGATGTTTATCAAATGAAATGAGCAACTCATTTGACCCCTACAAATGATGGCGAAAACTATCCAAAATTGTTTTTTAAAACGTTCTCTAACAAACAAATATTTAAAACACTTTAAACCACATATACATAAACACTTAAATAAAATTATGTTAAAATACTTACAGAACATGTACTTAGTCACAAAATAAAATTTAGGTTATAAATATTCTTATCAGAAACAAAAGAATTCCTTCTGAATTCGTTACTGCCAACTTAAAACGATAGAACGTTAGATCTTAAATGATAACAATGTAAAGGTAATACCTTTACTACTAGACGTATCCCTACTTTTTCAAGGCAAGTAATGTCTTTTTATATATCTATCTGTATATATCTATCTATCTATACAAGGATTTTTACAGCTGTCGCCGCCTTCCTTCTTTCAGCCAACGTCCTTTCTGTTCTGCCATTCTCCTTTCTGTTCTGCCATTCTCCATCTCTAAGGTCTCGTCTTTTCATGGCCTCGTCCACTTCATCCCTCCATGACCTTCGGGGTCTACCTCTTTTCCTCCTTCCTATTGGGCTCCAATCCGAAATCTTTGCTATCCACCTTGTATGATCTGTTCTTCTCACATGTCCATACCAAATTAAATGTTTTTCTTCGATGTAGCTGAGTATGTCTTGTTCTACTGCCATTCTTCGTATATAACTATGTGATTTATTACGCCAAATAAAAAATCTATCAAGGCATTAAATTTCTTAACAAATAAATAAGCAAGAAAAATAGATGGACGCAGAAAAAAAAAATAAAAAAGGAAACAATATTCGAACCTTTAATCCTAGTGACCAAGATAACAGTGATTAACTTACACATTGTTTTAGCTGTAAAGCTGTAGGTAATATTTACGAAGGTGGCTGCCATAACTTCGTGGTTAGCTACTGTCAGCAAGCCCGCCGGCTTCGATCTCGGCAGGCACCAGCAATTTTTGAATTTCTAATTTAACTGAAGCACCATCATGCTTCGGAGGGCACGTAAAGTCGTCGGTTCTAGCTAATTACGTAATCTTTGATCCTCCTCCTCAATCTATTTTTCTTCATAAGGATGTAGTGGCGTCATGTAATTTGTTTGACTATTTCTGCCCAATTATCTCTCTCCTGGAGTGTTGTTTTGATTCGGAGAATGAGTAACCAGTCATCTCCTTTATTTGGTCCGTCCATCGTACTGAAGATCTTCCTCTGGATCTTTTACCCGCTACCTTACCTTCAACTATCATTCGCTCCATGCCTTCACTGGACATATTATGTGCGGATATTTTGGACATAATGTCCAAAATATCTCAGTATATTTTGGTTGATAGTTGTAATGAGTATAGTTTTTATGTTAAGTTCTGCTAGAATTGAGTTATTTGTGCGATGGGCGGTCCATGTTATGTGCAACATTCTACGGTATACGACGTTTCAAATGCCATTATACGCTTTGAATCGGCTTTTTTTATTTTTCAAGTTTATGAAGCATAAGTGGCGATAGGAAATATCAATGCCCGAACAAGTAATTTTGTGTTTTTTGTGATGTCAGTGTTCTTACAAATTTTTGTAAGTTTGGCTGTTGCCGATCTTGCTATTGTGATGCGTCGACGGATCTCGTCTTCGCATCCTCCACTGTCAGTAATAACTGAGCCTAAGTAATTAAATTGCCTGACCACTTCGTAACCTGCCATGAGTCTTATCTCAGGCCATATTCCGTGGTCTCCGTGCCTACCTTATTCATAATTTGTTCCAGTTCTTCTGGTGATGAGCCCAATATAACAGTGTCATCAGCATAACGTAGGTTTTTGATTTTTCTTCCTCCTATCGTTGCTCCACCTTGTGGATGAATATGAGATTAGATGAATGGAAGATGTACAATAAGCCAATTGGTTGCATTAAAACCAGTTATAACTACAAACGATTATAAAAAAAATGCATACCAATAGTTTAGACTTACAAAAATGAGTAAAACATAGTAAACACATGGCTAAGTTTCGGTAATTAATTTTTGCAACTGCCAACTTTACTCCTTATTAAAAAATCTGTATTACTTTACACCAACTTAATTATAATGGCTCATATACTATATTATATATCTTCTGGTTTCCTAAAGTCTTACCAGTTTGGTTAGGGATCAATGTTATACTATTTATCCAGCACACTATTTATCCATCTGTGCACCCGATTCATTCGCGGATTACAATTCATACCCCAGATCTAATTTGGATTTTATACTACCCCGTTTAAAAAAAGTCAAGCAGGAGTTAACCTTGATTTTTGCTAATTAAGTTGTATACTAGCGTCATACTAGGGTCACTAGGGTATACTAAGTATACTAGGGTCATTAAAAACTAATTTTTAAGGAAGTACTGAAGAAATAAATCAAAGGTAGGTAATTTAAAAAAAAAATTATAGCTACAATAACGGAAGTCTTAAAAAGATGAAAAGATCCAGTTCTCCTGTGTGTTGCTAGTGCTGAAATATCACTGGGAAAGACAAAAAAATCGCTCATGTATATATCTGGGATGTACTTTCCAGACAATACTTAGGATCTTTTAATAAACAGAACAAATAGTAGACTCTTTGAGTGCGTTTATTGAAGAAATGGTTGTGAAAAGCGATAAGCTTTACAGTAGAGTCAGCGATACAGTAAAGATCGAAAAGAAAAGGAAAAGAGAAAGATCGTAGAATCACCTAGTTCAACGAATACAATAAAATCAGTTTTTTAACAATTATTTTATAGTGTTTTTAATTACTCAGCTCCTGTTTTGACCTGCTCCTCGTTACTCTAAAACTTTCAAATAGATCCTGTTTTGTACAAAACATCATTAATTTACGTTTATATTCCATAACATATATCGTATAAGCAACTTCTCGCAATTATAAATTGTATAGTTATTAATTAAAACTAAAGTGAAAACAACTTTAAAAGTTTAAAACATCACCCTCTGCGTACATAGTTAAAAGTTTGAAGAAAATCTGGGAATTTAGTGCTGAAATTACCATATCTGAGGGTAATAAATCTATCGCGTCATCTTTTAACTGTTTTTATGGAAGTGGGTATCTTAAGGAAAAGATTAATTATCCAAACTAAGCGAAGTCAGTCTCAGCAAACCATTACTATGATTTATCGTGCCGTATACATGATCCTTATTTTGGCAACGTAGTTGAAAGTTGATCCAAGAAAATTATTTGAAGTTTTGTACGTCTAGACACTACTAAATTCGGTATAAAGTACAGGAATAGTGTTTTAAAGAATAATCTGACTAAAATGTAAGTGAAAAACATTATTTTAGTTAAAGTTTCATTTCCTTTAAGATATTACATTTGATAAGACCTATTCGTAGCTGAGATGTTGCTGTTGGTCTACTAAATTGTAACCGTTATATTTAAATTTTTTAAGAAGAATATTATAATTTTATAATAAATCTGCGGAATTCTTATATCGAATCTTTCAATCTATTGAAAACACCTGTAGAATCTACTATTTGGAAACGACAGGAAAGGAAATCTAACATTGAATGGAACCTATAAAACATGTAGGAGAAGTTTACATAACTGGGAACAACTGTGGAACAACTGTCCGCAATGAATAGAACATGATAACGAATATTCGGTTCATAATTGAAAAAGCAGGAATAAGCTTTATTATAAGGAAAAATATGTTTACTATATGGGACAATTGACTACCGTTTAAAATACGACAGATCATAAATCAAACATGGATGTACTGGAAAGAATGATTAACAATAGAAAATTACGTTTACAGCATATGATAAACTAGAATACTTCGATTATATTATGAGACCCAGTAAATTTAAAAATTAATACCAATAATACTGCAACGACTCTTTAAATGTTTTAGTTCTTCATATTTTGTGATTTATTGAATACTACCGAATCGTTTTGAGTCTTCTTCCTAACCTAGTATATACAGTCTTGATGTTTACATGCTGATGGAATCGCTTTTCAAGACAACGTGTCATCTTCTTGATTTGAATTAACCAAATTATGAGTAACAATAATAAATATAATAAAAAAAAAATTTCTATATGTCCCCCACCAACATCTCAACATAACGTAACTCTTCTTTTCATTGAGTCTATAACATTATTTAGGATCCACGGACTATTATTTAATTCTTCAATATGATTCTCTATTCTTTATCTAAGATCGAAGAAAGAAATCGCGAGAAGTCAAATTATAGGATTGACGGGGGAATATAATAAACATATTTAAACTAATGACCCCATTATCGAAAAAGTTCATAATAAAATTCAAATTTTGGAGCGTTGTATGAATTCAAGCCCAGTTTTTCTAATAATATCCATCAATTGGTTTCTAAATGGGGTTAAAATTTCTTGACGATATCTTTCAGCGTTAAGAATCCATTCGAAAAATATTGGTCCTACAAATAGTCGCCCAAACTCCAAGTTTCTGTGGATATAAAAGCGTTTCAATAAAGTAATACGGGTTATCTACACTTCATATCCTCATATTCTGAGAATTCGTTTACACAAAAAGATAAAACCAATATTCGTCAGTAAAAAAAGTTTTGCCTAATACATCATTATTATTGCGATTGTTCAGAAATCAAATATAGAAAGCTAGCCTTTGGGGATAGTTGTTTACGGTGATTTTATGGAAGCCTACAAGGCCATACGGATGAAAATGTAAATCTTTCGTAAGAATACGCTGGCAAGTTCCAGATGAAAGATCTACGTATTGACGTAAATGCCGATTTAATGTATGTGGTTAATCTACAATAACTATTCTGAGACCAGTTTAGTGTTTCCTCCAGCTCGCACTTTAGACTTGCCTGCAGCGTAGCTGCTTCCCGTTTCTCTATAAATATGTACAAGGTGACGAGTAGTTCTGAGACGTAATAATGAACCGACGGAAGATCGCTGCGGAGTTGCAAACAAGAAATGCATAAAAAGACGGCGCATCTTCCGACCGGGATCAAGTCGGTCTACATCTTGAGCCCAGCTAGACCTTGTTGGCCGAGTGTCTTTTTCGATTTAAGAAGACTTTCCTTCGAAGACGATTCCAAAAGTTCTTTAGTGTGTAAATAAACACGAAGCCTTGTTGGCTACGATATTATTCAAGCCAACAGGAAGTATAGAAACCGGCGTTGTTTGACTGTTGGCCTATCTTTTGTCGAGGTAAAGAAAATTCCGGCAACGGACTCGCGAAAGCCAGTTAGTAGCTTGGAGAGAACGCTCCCTGGCTAGATAGATATTGATCTTTGAAATAGAGAAAGACAGGTTGTCTTAAAGCTATTTCGACAGGAATAAATAAAAGTCCCTACTGTAGTTTAGATTATTTCGCGAGAGGTGGCGGTAGGAGAGAAGGGCCGTCGAACGGTCAACACACTGTCGATGTTCCTATATCTATCGAGGAGTATGCACTTGGCTACATATTAAGGCGTAAAGGGCCGGCATCTGTGAGGTTCAAGGCATCCACAGTGCTCAGAATACTAGACAAATTATTGATGTCAGATAAATATATATTATTCACGTAAGAAAACTCGATCTGTTTAAAGCATTCTACATTGCCAGTGGCATCTTGCCGACCACAGAGCCTCCGGTGAGCTTCTCGACGAGTCGAAGTCGAGATCACATAAACACCACGAGTAAGAGGAAGGAGGCGAAAAACATTTGCTCCTCTTCCAGAGCGGCGGTCGGAAGTCATCAAGAATCTCCGAATACTTCGAAGGATGCTCCGACCGTACGGCAGTACGTTTGAAGAATTTCAAAAATTTATTTGATAGTTGGGTTTCGACTACTTAAATAGAGAAGAGTTTTAAATGGGTTAATATGTTTTTTAAAATTGATTATTGATTTATTTAAAACGATTTTCGGAGTGTAAATCGAAACGTCAAACGTAAGTAATTGCATGCATATCTGGGATTTGTCAAAACATGTTTGCAAACATGCCTGGGATAATGAGCACACAGTTCAATGAAAATATGCATTAATATTCATGAAAGAAACGGACTTGAAAAAGAGAAAAGACAAAGAAGCAGCTCTCGTTCTACTTTATAAAGACAAAAATGTGTATTGGTTGCCAATACTAAATAAAGAAGTCAATAACATAAATATACCATCCATAGCGGAGTGATGAGAAGTCGAGAAATATCACCTAAAAATTATACACAATACATATGCAACACACAATACACAAACACAAATCTGCGTTACACAACTTAAGCCCGCCACTCACGTTCCAACGCCGCAGTACAATTTTGTCGAATGCTACAAAATTGAACGTAATTTGATCCTGTATTTGCACTATTTAACCAAATCGGCCCGATTTGACGGCAGACAAACAAGTCAGTCCGCAGCAGTACGACACAGTCGTAAATTTGATCGTGTATATTGTGACAACGACAAAATCATACGAATCCAAAAAAATTATTTGCTGGTAAATTTCGAAAACTACTTATAGCTAGAGGTTTTAAGAGATTTCTTTGACATTTATAAAGAACAAGAGTGTCATAGTTTATTCGTCTTCCGGGTTTGGACCGTGTCATTTGTGAGTGACCCAAAAGTGGGTTCATCTCGACGTTTCGCTACAATTGTATGTAGCTTCTTCAGGAGAACAAAAAAGAAAAAGAAAAACAAGAGACAGGAAGATGGGTAGTTAGCAACGGTAACTCAGTTACTCAACGCAACCAGAGGCGAATACTAACTACCAAGATGGGCATTTGGTCACAGTAACTCAACTACTCAACGTAGCCAGAGGTGAAAACCAAATGCCAGGACAGTTCTGAGCTGTTGGACGTGAATCCCTGTCCTGGCATTTGGTTTTCACCTCTGGCTACGTTGAGTAGTTGAGTTACTGTGACCAAATGCCCATCTTGGTAGTTAGTATTCGCCTCTGGTTGCGTTGAGTAACTGAGTTACCGTTGCTAACTACCCATCTTCCTGTCTCTTGTTTTTCTTTTTCTTTTTTGTTCTCCTGAAGAAGCTACATACAATTGTAGCGAAACGTCGAGATGAACCCACTTTTGGGTCACTCACAAATGACACGGTCCAAACCCGGAAGACGAATAAACTATAATTCTGACTCTGGCCGTGGAAGCCTACGATTTCAACAAGAGTGTCTTTGGAAAATAAAATCGATATCATATCATGATAAAACCGCTAGAAAAAAAGCTGTGAATATTTTATTTCACATATATCGGGACCTAAATACAAATTACTTCAAAATGTAATGCAAGGAAAAATAGAAGGAAAACGGAATCCAGGCCGTAGAAGAATGTTATGGTTATGTAATTTGAGAGAGTAGTTTGGCTGTACCACTAATTGTCTTGATGATTTCCAATCTCCGATAGAAGTGGCACAAGAAGAAGAAAAAGATTGTACTAAAATACTCATAAAAGAAAATGGTAGTATTGACTTAAATTTTCGTTAACTGTTAGACTGTGTTTGTTACATATCTAAGTATCTTATTAAGAAGTGTTAATATTATTATTCTTCAAATATTGTTCTTCCCTGTAGCAGCTTTTTTATTTCTTATTTTTGCTTTTAAGCCTTTTCTTTAATTTATTTAAGCATTTTAACGTAATGCTTTCACGCCAGTGTTGTTTTTTCAAAATCTACACCATTTACTAATGTTGCCAGAGAACTTTTCTCCCAGTTTCCTCGCTAAAACTTATTTCGGATTCTGATAGTTTTCGCACATGTTTCACACATTAAATCTTAAAACTCTGTTCTTGGATAAAGAACTTTGGAACTTTTAAAACTAGATCCTTATTAAACCCTCTTTTTAATCTGCTTTTATACCCTCTCAGAGTACTTGACAACAAAAGTTTCGAGAAGACAATAGAATTTTTAAACTCATTTAAAGTTTATACCTTTTTTGACTCTCCAAAGCAACAGTTTGTGGTAAACTCTTCAGTTTTATTTAAAAGAGTAAAAGTTGTAAAAAGAGTTGACGAGACTAAAGTTGGATCGTTCCGGTGCAAGATTTCATCTAACGAATTGCCATGAATGAATTATTATGTCGAAAAGGTTTTAATTAATTTTAAATAAGAATAAAGCTCCAAGCACAACAACCAGTAGATATTAATAAATGCACATATAATTCTGGCTCTGATAACGAGGTTGGATGATTAAGTGATTGAGAAGAATAATGGAGTCAGATATTTAGGATCAGTATTACAATTTTTGCTTATAGCATTTTACTTCGTAAAATAACGATCACTGATTTAAGATAAACTTTTAATTATATATTAGAAGTCGAGATTAAAATAAATTGATAAGATCAAGGAATAGAGCAAACAGAGCCGCAGGCTGCCTGAATTAAACAATATGGAGAAATAAAAATATTGGGAAAAAATGAAAGGCAGAATTAACAAAACAGTCATCAGACCAATAATGACATAAGCGGCAGATAGACGATCTGACACAGAGAGGACAAAAAGGATGTTAGAAACAGCAGATATGAAAACACTTGATGGTAAGACACTATGGGACAGAGATAGAAGTAGGTACAGATATACGAATTATATGCAAGATGGAGAACATCAAGAACTGGGTAAGAAATAGAAGAGTAGAATATGACAACAAATAGAGTAGTAAAGACGGCAAGAGACGGTTCTCCAATAGGAAGACCATCAATGGGAAGACCACGAAAACGATGCCACGACCACTTATTGGAGGCACATTAAAAAACAGACAGAGTCATGGCTACATAAAAAGAAGAGGAAGAAGTTAATATTAAATATGTAAATTGTGTTAAATTATTTTTTTTATTTATAAATTACAGTCAATTTCGCTAATTTTTGTATTTGTAAGGCGCAACGCCCACTTTGAGATCGAAGGGTATGAACCATTATCGGGGTTGGAGGGTAAACGTGTATACCTAACGTGAATATTTAAATTTTAATAGCTTATTTAAATTTTTTTACTAGAAAAACTGGATTCAGATAGATCCACTAATTGAGGAGGTTTATTGAAACATACTTTGGCTTTGAGTATCTTTATGTTACTACTAATAGGGATAGTATAATTCCCATCTACTTATCATCATCAACTAGCCTATATTTGTCCGCTGCCAAACGTAGACGTTCCGTATAAAATTTATTCTTATTTCAGCACTAAATAAACCAAAATAAAACGTTTTCTAATAAAATAAATCTCAAGTTAACTATCTAGCAGAAAATATTATATTTTATGTTACATAACTCTAGTTATTTTTTAATGTAACTTTATATAGTAAAATAACGAATTGCACTAAAGAAGAAAGGTCTGCTAAGAGCCGTAAAAACACGACATAAACTTAAAGCTTACCTGTTGAAGTGTCCCTTTTTATCCTGCTTATCATAGAAACTCTTATCCTTTTTGTATTCATCCTTATGGTAAACTTTATGATATCCAGTTGTTTTCGCCCCTTTATCGTGACTGCTCTCTTCGGAAAAGGATCCGCCCTTATTGCCCTTAGTTGAGTGATGCTTAGTGGAGTAGTGCCCTTCCTGTTCCTGGTGACCGCGTTTATCTCCGCCGAGAACGTCATAAAAACCTTTTCTTTGGTCGTTCTGGTGTCGGCCCTTCAGACCTTTCGCAAATTCGTCTCGATTCGAATATCCTTTTGTGCCTTTTTCGCCGTTGCTTGCCCTTACGCCGTCTTCGTAATTTGATCCGCCGCCTTTGATGAAGTTTGTTGATTGTCGCTCGTAATGGTTCGGTTCTGCGAAACTGAAATAATAGTACAAGAAAAATGCATCATATTAATAATTTTTTATTAGTATTCAATTTTAAGTTTTTATTGATTAACTTAAACTACTACAAACAAAGCAAACGGACTAAATGGTGAAGGTTTATATTGCAGATCTGCATGGTTTGATGGATAACAAATATAAAATAATTCAATATACAGACGATATATATACCAGTCATAAATCCTATGAAGTTTGTATGTTAAATTAACTTTACTAACATTATATAAGTGGGTAAAATAAATGGGTTTTAGTATATCACAAAAAAAATTTTCGATTGTATGTCTCACGAGACGTAGACAAAAAGTTACAGGCTATACAAAAAAATTTTTTTATAGAACGCAGGCACATAAATTTAAAACGCCCTGTACGTCGATTTGTAAATATTTATGTAGTATTAAGTAATTAAGTAGTTTTAAGCAGTGGGTCTATCCATAATGAGTTTTACCTGAAGGACTGAAAAACATTAGTAAATACTTTAAAGTGAATAGACAATTGTTTCTCAGTATTTGTAGATATAATATTTTAAAAGCCTTTGTTTTTTGTTTCGCTGGAAAGGCCAAAAACCGCCAGGTACCTAGTTATTAAATTTAGAAAGTAAGTTACAAAAAACCGTTATTATTTTCAAGGAAATTTATTTGCAAGCAATGCTTGGGTTTTTCTGATATCAATTAAGAGGCGGGATATAGAAATTTTCTGATTGGTTAGCGAGTTTGGAATGGAAAGAGAGAGTTAATGTTTTGAAAGTTTGGAGTAAAAAAGACTATTATGTGATGGTCATCGGAGAGAAGCAGTTAAAGTTTTGTGTAGTCAATTTAGAAGCAAAAGCCAGTAGTTTAATAATTAGAAGTGATTGGTTGAAAGGTATAATGAGAGATAGATCCAAGCTGAGAAGACGAATATCTTCTGGATTCTATAAAGTCCAAGTGAAAGATTGTTAGTATATGAAAGAGAGGAGAGAATTTTGGAGTTTGTTGAACGAGTACTGGTAAAAGAAGCATGCTCGTGTTTTTGGAGAAAGAGTTTGCTGGTATGCTGACAGGTGGACATTTAGAACGAAGAAGGCTTTGATTGGTAGCCTAACATAATTAACAAGGCGGAGCTGTTCTGGTCGAAAGAAGACATCGTCGTGTGTGAGTTAAAAGGACAGTCAAGAATTTTTATGACATAATTTTTTTTGTATGTTTCAAATAAAAGACTCTATACTATCAGAAGAACAAAAATTATCGCTATTTAAGACACCATCAAGTTTATAAAAGTTTTTTTTTTTACTTTAAAGGATAATTTTAAATATTGCGTAATAAATTTAAAAGGTTTCTTTTTATAATATTCAGAATTGTTTGTACAAAAATATATGAACCAAAATTGAACAAAAAATTTACAAAATTAAATGCGATAAATGTGTTAAGCGGAGAATACGCAATTAAACGATAGTGCTATAATAATAAACCAGAGACTTTTACGGTATCTCCGCTTTTCTTTATTACACAATCTAAATTTTCTGTACTATAATAACGGGAAGTTTAATGAAAAGCTTGGGTTAAGGGAGCTTGCCAGTTTTCGCTTCTTATTGAAACTGAGATATTCGGTGTGAATGATTTGGTCTAGTCTTTACATTTAATAAAAGAAGGAGACATTTATTAAAAATTGGAAAATAAAATAAGCTGCAAGGTAGCTTTTTCCTTAAAAGTTTATCTTTTTATTCAAAAATGATTTTCTAATCATTTTAAACGAATTAATGTAAAGTAAATATTACAGCTTTTATATTAAGAGTTTTACGGAATGGTGTTGTTGTTTAAATAAGAAGTATTTATTACATGTTTATTTCATTATAATGTGGAGCTGAAAAATATAATTTTTTTGGTTTTGAATTTCGTGTGGCCATTTAAGCTTAAAGACAAAAAGGAAAGTGCTTTTAGAATGTAAATGTATTAGCGTGAGTTATAAAGCTTAACTAATAAATATATTTAAAAACTGTACAGAGTTTTCAAAGTAATATATAGTTTGAAAGTTATAAAATTTCATTGATTAGCAAGGACTTAAACAAGAAAATGATAAAAATCCTTCTGATTCTGACGAAAATTATAATAGGTAATTTCTTAACGGCCAGTCCTAACATATGGTTCAGAAACCTGGACTTTAACAAAAAGCAATGAAAACATGTTAGGATGTTTCGAAAGAAAAATACTAAGGCGCATCTATGGAGCGGTAAATGAAAATGGTGTCTGGAGAAGACGATACAACTTCGAACTCTATAGGATATACCAGGAACCAGATATCGTAAAACACATAAAGATAGGACGTCTGAGGTGGGTAGGCCACGTAATGCGGATGGAGCAAACCGACCCAGCTAGAAAAACGCTCCTTGATAGACCTATTGGTCAAAGAAGAAGAGGAAGACCCAGAACAAGATTCCTAGATAACATCGATGAAGACATGAGAAATATGGAAATACGTGCTTGGCGGAGGAAGGCGATGGTTAGGGACGACTGGAGAAAAATTCTTGGGGAGGCTAGGACCCACACAGGGTTGTAAAGCCAAAATGAATTTCTTAACGGTCACGAATTGAAAATTTTGATTTTAACATGAACTTAACATACATATCACAGGCCAACGATGAAAAAACATTTTTGATAAAATTACCTCTGTCTTATGTATTTTAGTGTGCCTAAAAAGTGTGAGTCTAAAAATCATATTAAAAATTCTGTATCACCCACCATTCTTTTACAATTCAACATTTAAAATTACATAATTACATTGTATTTTCTTTAACGAACAGAGAAATCTATTGTTACTTGGTTGGTAGCGATGTTAATGAACTGTATAACACTCTTTGCTCTTTCTCTTCATTAACAGCTGTGTAGTTCCTGTATTCTAATAAACTTAACCTCACTTTTCAGTGTTTGACTCATACGCTATTAAGTTTTCCTATTCGCGGTTGTAAAAACTGTCCAAATACATTGTGATACATACGTGGTGATTTTGTTATTAAAAAACATCAGAGAAACGTTACTGACTTTGTAAAAAAGGTGTATTTTGCATATTTTGGTGTGAAAATTGGTGACCAAGACAAAGGTTGCGCTCTTCATAATGTATGTAATGTTTGTGTTGATGATTTAAGGTAGTGGTCGAAGAAAGAAAAAAAGCTTTCAGATTTGCAGTGCCCCTATGGTATGCAGAGACCAAAAACTCATTCAAATGATTGTTCAAAATCAAATCATTCAAAAAATAAGAAAGTGATTGTTTATCCTAACCTCCCATAACAGGAAAATAGTCAAAACCATAATAGGTCTTCTAAGAGGACACTGTAAGCAATCTGAATAGGTACTTGAAGTTGATGGGATTATCAGATGATGACCTGTGCAGATTGTGTAACCTGTGAAGAAGAAACAGCAGAGCACATTTTATGTCAGTGCGACAGTCTGGCAAATGTGCGGTTCCTTACATTAGGAGAAGAAAATCCACCGGCAAATAGCTACATGGAAGGTACAGTCTCAAAGCTACTACACTTTATAAAAAGGGTCAGACTAGAGAATGTTATCTAGGACTAGAAAACCAAAATAGATCTGAAAAAGTCGCAGTGGAATAGGCCAAAAGGCCACCCCTCTAAACCTAATCTAATCTAATCTAATCCTAGCTTCCCGTCTGCTATCCATCCGGTAGAGTATGGACCTGAACTGTAAGTTCCTGAGCCTACTCTACGTATTGATAAAATTTTAAATAATGAATCAGAACCTGATGAAAGTGGTCCAGGAAGTGATGGAAGGATACAGAGATCAACAGTTTGCTCAGTTTTTTAACCAAGGAGTGGATTTGGTCTACTGTCATGATATTGGTGGTCTAATGAATGAGTTTTTCATTGAGTATAAAGGGGATTATTAAAGGCTTTTTATAAACTCCTCAAAACAAGTTTAAAAGCTCTACTCTTACATAATGAGAACATTTATGCTTTACTTCCTATTGCTCATTTAGTCCATATGAAAATCTTGACACAAATTAACAAAAAATCAGCTATCCAGCTCACAATTGAATGATCTGTGAAGATTTAAAAGTTGTTTGCATGCTACTTCGTCAACAAAAAGGGATTTAAAAAATTTCCATGTTTTATCTGTGAATGAGATAGTAAAGCAAGAGATAAACATTTGTACATAAAGCAATGGCCTATCAGAAATATTTTAACACAGGGCGAGATGTACATAACTTTGGTAGTTCCAAAAAAGATCCTTCTTCTACCTTTATACATCAAGTTAAGATTAATACAGTCTGTCAAGGCCCTGCCTAAAGATGGAGAATGTTTCAAGTACTTGAGTGGAAAGTTTTCCCATCTATCAGAAGCCAAAATTGAAAAAAGCTGTTTTTGTTGGACCAGATATTCGTAAAATTATGTTTGATTTCGCCTATGAAACTAAGATGACTGCTAAGGAAAAACAAGCTTGGATTGCATGCAAAAATGTTATAACCAAGTTTTCAGGTAATGAGAGAGACCCTAACTACGAGCTCATAAAAGCTAATTTATTAGATAAGTTTAAAGATTTGGAACGTCTTATGAGCCTCAAAATCCATCCACTTTTTGCATAACCATCTTGACTTTTTTCCTTAGAATCTGGGTGATGTCAGTGAAGAAAAAGGTGAACGATTCCACCAGGATATCAAGGTGATGGAGAAACGATACCATAGACGTTGGAACACCAATATGATGGCAGATTACTGTTCGTTACTTCATCGGAAATAACAGAGAGAATAAACAAATTCTTGTTTGTCTCTGGATATTTTTCCTTGAAGTTGCTTACTCAATATATTTAGTTTTTCAAAAATGTCGGCTAAATAACTCACAAATGTTATACGCTGAGATATTTTAAAACGTCCGGGGTTTCTTGCGGAGCCTACCGTCTGCCGCAGGGAAGTTTACTTGACGACGTCAAACACCGAGTTGATATTTTGGTTACGTGTGGCAAAATTATATCTAATAATGGTGTACCGCAATTATTTAAGAATTTGCTTTTTTCGTTAAATTTCTTACCGAAATGTAGCATTGCATTTAAATAGTCCGCAACGAAAGGGTTAAACTCGTCTCGAGTCCATTTTCGAATTGCCCCCCTTAACAATTAACTTGCTTCTTGTGGCCCCACGTTGGAAAACAGCGGGATGGACAAAGATGCAAGAAGTGAAGAGACCACATTAGTAGAATGAACGATGATATACTCGTAAACATTGTAAGATCTTAAATATCAATACATCGATACCACTTGGGATACCTCCAAAACGATGGTATGAGAGCTGGACATCGGAGTTTTAAGACTTAGACTTAGTTATAGTCCTAATTCAAAAGAAAGAAGAAGAAATCCTTGATATGGGAGTAATTTAAAGTATATTAAAGGATATAAAATCACTAAAAAATATGGGTTACCTAAAGAACAATGCAAATGATGACCTTCTAAACAAATTAAAAATAGATAAAGCTGTAAAAAATAATTATAGTCTTCTTGCATTATAGATGTTAAGACATGAATCAATAAAATAATAAAAGCAGTCACACAACTCAAGTTTGGCTTGACCAATTTTGGGTCTTACGATAAAAAACTGTACTATGTTTACATAAATAAAGTACTATCTAAAAGCATTTAGCTGCAATATTTTTTATATGTAAATAAGCTTTCGTTTTCCGAATAATGTAATTTAATCATTATCCTCGTAAGATAATAATTACAAAAACTATTGTAATCCATTAAACTTCGTAAAAAGTAGTGCTTTAAGCATTTTAAAGGCCAAGTTTGAAGCAGTAGTTTAAACAACGGCGTTATTAGAGGCAGTAGAAACCAATATTCTGGAGTTTATGAACCCATAAAGACCAACTCGTAAATAACTTCCACTTTAATTAAATCTTTTCTTGCCAAAGAACAGCGATGAATCTCGATAAAGTGTAATTTTGACCATACTTCTCAGATTAGTTCCAGAAAAAGAACATGAACCAGAAGATATTAAAACACGGATTTTTAAGTAATTTTTTGATGCGAATTTAGAAATTAGCCAAACATAAACTTTTCCAGTTCGACCAGGCGAAATTAAATGACTGACTCTGTACGATTAATTATGTACATACGTGAAATCATTTAAATAATTTCACAGTTCCTAGAACTGTATCTGCAGGTGTGGTTCAAAATAAATAGGAGAGGTAATTATCCGTTATTATTACCGATTTACGGAATCTGGAACAAACAACAAGAAATTATGCAGGAATTCATAAATCGAAAATTAGATATAGCCATTCCCTCTGAGACCAAGAAAAAAGGAAATGGAAGCGAAAAATTAAAAGACTATATACATTTCTTCTCAGGAGTGGGAAAGGATCAAAGAGCAAGAGCAGGGATATTAATATTTGTACACAAGAAATTAGAAAAATATATTAAATCTTGGGAAGCATACAACGAACCTTTTATTAAAGTGACGATTCTCCTAAGAGGAACACAAAAAACAATTCTGGGGGTATATGCCGTAAATGATGACTACTCAGTGCAAGAAAACGAAGCTTTTGAAGAAGACTTTAGAAAAATCCTGAACGAAATTCCTAACAGCCATGAGATTATATGCGAAGGAGGCCTTAATGCCAGAGTAGGAAAACAAGTACAAAGTAAAGTGGTAGACATGCATGGAGAAGAAACTGTTAATAACAACGGAGAAAGACTCATAAATATATGCCAACAATATGAGTTATAGATTTGAATGTTTTTTTCGCCCACAAGAACATACATAAATACACCTGGTATCGGCACACAAGAGGTCTAAAATCGATAATAGATTATTTCATAACAAGACAACAAACTAAGTTAAGAGTACAGGACGTAAAGGTGAATAGAGGAGCAGAGTGCGGCTCGGACCACTGCCTGATAATAGGAAAAATATATACACCATTCGTAGACAGGAACTACACAGACATCAACAAAGAACACAGAGGAAAAATAGAAAGAACTATGTACACCTTAGACAATCTAGATAACGAGAGCACACAGTTACTTTACTCCTGGAGACTAATACAAAAACTACAGTCATATTAAATAGAATAGAATACAAGAGAACACATGGTTAGAGCATTTTGAGAACTTATTAACAGAGAGAAGAGAAAGGTTTAAACAGACAAATGAACAAGTGGAAGTAGAAGGAAGAATCGAAATATCAATAGAACAAGTGAAAGAAGCAGTTAAGGGAATAAAATTTAAAAAATCTCCAGGCCCAGGTGGAATACATCCAGAGTTGATTAAGTACGGATCATTAAAACTGTTTGAAATGATCCGAAAATTATTCGAAAGATGCTTAAATGGAGAAGAAGTTCCAGAAGAATGAAGACAATCGTATATCTCTCCAATACACAAGAAAGACACAAAGAAGGATTCTAAAAACTATAGAGGGATCGCAGTGATTGCTACTATAGGCCGACTATACTCAAAAGTACTACGAAACCTGATAGGAAATAATATTAAAGACAAAAAACCCGAAGAACAAAAGGGATTTAGGGCCGGACGCTCCACTATGGATAATATTTTCACATTAAAAGTTGCAATGGAAAAACGAGTGCAGAGAAATAGAGAAACCCATATAGCTTTAATAGATTTGGAAAAACCATATGATAGTGTACCGATCTCTCAACTATGGATAGAAATGGGTAACTTGAAAATAAACCCAATTCTTATTAAAACCACTCAAAAATATTACGAACAAAACTTTGCAAGAATTCAAATGGGACAAGAAATCACCTCTCCTTTTCAAAGAACAAAGGGACTAAGACAAGGCTGCTGTCTGTCACCCACCTTATTTAAAATCTATTTGCACAGATCCTTAGTGAAATGGGTAAAAAAAATTTAGGAACATGGAAATAACTGTGAAAGAAAACCAGCTATATACACTTTTCTTTGCGGATAACCAGGTAGTAATTACGATCTTAGCTATATGGTAAGAAAACTGCAAGAAGAATATGAGGTGGCAGGTCTAAACATGAATATGACAAAATGTGAATATCTTTCAGTGGAAACAGATGAAATATGTGACTTAGTCTTGGAAGACGACAAAATCAAAGGCGTGCAAACCTGCAAATATTTGGGGGTCATTTTCAAAAAGAAGGAAAATAGCGCAGATGAAATCAGGGACATAATACACAAGGGCAGAGCAGCGACCCGTGCCTTAAACCCTCTTCTCTGGCAAAAAACAATTCGACGAGAAACCAAAAAACACATTTACGGTAGTATAGTCCAAAGTATTACACTTTACGGTTCGGAGGTATGGGACGTCACCAAAGCTAATAGAAACAAACTTATGACGACAGAAATGGATTATCTGAGACGAAGCTGCGGTAGATCGAAACTGGAGAGAGTTAGAAACGAACAAATAAGAAGCGAAATATCAATGATGACATAGAAAGAAAACGATTAATCTGGTTCGGACATGTTGAAAGAATTCCAAAGTACAGATGGCCTAGAAGAGTACTGGAATGGATCCCTCCTGAAAGAAGAAAGTTGGCGCAACGATATTTATGAAGCAATGGCGGCAAGAGACTTAGAAGAGGCAACTGCATATGACAGAATAAAATGGAAATTGGGGGCGGAGAAGCGGCGACAGCCGAATTAACCGTTATACAGACAATAGTTAAATTAAATTTATGAAAACGCCTACCAATATTACTGTTGTATATACTCGCGGTATTAACACACTGGAGATTGTCACATAAGCAGATGTTTGTCATATTCTCCCTTTTCATTTGCTATGTTGCATGTTAGGATTTATCAGTTATTTATTTTGTGCAGAGCCAGAGGCGTTCTGTAAGTCACTAAATCAAAATTTGTCTTATAATAAAGTATATCGAAGGTGTGTCGTATTGTATACTCCTCTTGTTTTAGTTTTTATCTATTAGATTTATTCTTAATAAAATTTTTTGTCTTTACTTTTGTCTAAAATTGTCTTTAACTTTAGGATAACTCTAGATGCAAGCAAATTGTAGTAGGAGACTGTATCAGGAATTGGATGTCCCTTAGTGCATTTACAAAGCGTTTCTGAATCTATTATTAATTATGATACAATCTACTTGATTACGTATAAGAGTATCATGACAATTTCTCGGTGATATACACGTATAGAGACCTCTTTTTGGTGGTCATTTAAACCATGTGTTAGTAATAACAAAATTTTCCATTCAAAAGTCTTGTGTCTTTTCGTGTGTCCATCATACACACTTAATGTTGTTTTGTGTTATTCAGTGATTGTTCTAATTCATAGTAAAGTCATCAATTTCATTACAAGTACTGTTACGTGTAGCAATATATAATGCTTGTATTAAGTTTATATTAACCTTATTTTTATTAGTTATTAACATTATTCGGCCTGAAAGACGACTAAACTCATTGACCAGGTTTTAAAGTCGTTGTTCGAGAAATATAGGTACTCCAGTTTTATCAATATTATGGGAGAGGAAGTGCTAGAAAAAACATCTGATAAAAGGCCTCCTAGAGACAAAGAAACTTGGTCATGGAACGATAAAGTGAAACCGAAGGTTAGAAAGAAAAAACAGGCTAAAAAGAGGTGTGACAGGTTTAAAAGAAAAAAAAGGCTATATACAAGCTATTAAAAAGAAAGGCAAGGCACGCTGTAGCTACTGCTAAGCAAAGATCGTCTGCACAGCTGCACAAAGAGTTGGAAACTCCCTAGGAGATGAAAGTGTTATACAGCATTGTTAAAGCAAGGGATAAATCATTAAAGGACTTTAATAATCGGACCCACGTGCAGCACATGAAGAGTGCGGATGGA
Source organism: Diabrotica undecimpunctata (assembly GCF_040954645.1). Lineage (NCBI taxonomy): Eukaryota > Metazoa > Arthropoda > Insecta > Coleoptera > Chrysomelidae > Diabrotica > Diabrotica undecimpunctata. Next base: position 143,221,830 of record NC_092805.1, on the reverse strand, counting down.
AGAGTGATAAGAACCGATATTGAAATAAAGCAAAGATGGTATGATTACTTTAGAAAGTTGCTAAATGAAAAACACCAGACGAGAGACAGAGGATGCGGGATGCGAAATGAGAATGTAATACTAGAGATCACAAGAGATCAGGCTGTCGAGTCGTTAAATCGGATGAAAAATGGTAAGGTAGATGAAGGGGTTGATATTTTGTGGCAAATGATGAGTAGGATATACGAGAAAGACAGGATGTTAATTCATGAAGAGAGAGTGTGATGGTATCATTGTAAAAGAATAAAGCTGACATTTATTATTGTAAGAACCATAGAGGGATAAGCTCTCAATAAAAATTTGGGAGAGAACTGTAGAGCGAAGATTAAGGGGAGAGACGTCGATAGAAGAAGAACATTTTGGCTTTATGCCAGAAAGGAGGAAAACGGATGCATTGTTTGTTTGGAGATGTTATGGAGATGAGTATGAGAGAGACATGGGTTCCTGAGAAGTACATAAGGCTCGTGAAGGATATGTATAAGGGAGCGTACACCAAAGTAAAGACTATGTATTGAATTGACCGACAATTTTCAAGTGACGGTTGGTTTGCATAAATGCTCTTCACTGAGTCCCACCTGCTGAGATACTAGCAGGGAAATTAAGAAAGAGAGCTCCCTGATCAATGCTCTTTGCTGATTATATCGTGTTAATAGAGGAGAGTAAAGAAATGTTGGAGGAGAGGGTTGAAGAAGGGCTATTGAAAAAGGAGGACTTAGCGGATTAGAAAAGGAGGTTAGCAAATCTAAAACAAAGTATATATAATTAAGAGAAAGAAGAATAATTGGGAAAATAGAATTGATTGAAGAAAACTAGTAGGAGTAGGAAAATTACCCACAGGATACAGGCTGCTTGGTTAACTGGAAGCGAATACAAATATTGAAAAGGTATACAAGAGTGTGGCGAGACCTGCGTTGATGTATGGCGGTGAAGTTTAGCCTATAAAGAAAATTCAGGAAAATAAGGTGGAGGCAGCTGGAATGAAAATGTTACGGCGGATTTCGGGTAAAACTAAAAGGGATATAATCAGAAACGACTTGATTAGAAAAGAGCTGGGGAGACTACAGTTTTAAAAAAATATTTAAAAACAGATACCGCAATGGTTTGGCTATGTCTAACGTACAAATAAAAACTATGTGGAACGAAGGATAGAGCTGTTAGAAATTGATGGAAGGATAGGTAGAGGAAAGCAAGGAGAAGAAGGAAGGACTGTGTGGCAGAGGACTTGAGGAAGAAGACCCGATGGACAGAAACGAGTGACGACGAAGGACCAGCGACCCATGAAAAGGGAAAAGTTAAGGAAAAAGTTTCATCCATATTATTCGTTTTATCAGAACAATATAACCTTCGATTTTGAGAGACCCCGATTTACTAATTTCATGAAATAGCAGACCTAGACGTTTCATTCCAAGTTGTACATTTGTTTTCAAAGATTGAATTGAATATTGAATTTTATTAATTTCAATAAATAATATGTTTTCATATTAATCATTTCAATATTTTCCTTTCGATAAAATAATAAAAATGCAATGCGCCGTTAACACAAACAGTTAAACGATACCGCTATATTTCAACGATTTCAGCGATGGGAATATTTTCTCCATTTCCAAGATTTATATTTTTATTTACTGAAAATTTATTTTATTACTGGTATCTGGAGCACCTATAAACACAATATCTATTTCGTTCAACAGCACTATTCCACCGAAAAGTTCATAGCAGAATTTTTGATTTACGATCTTACAAAATATATTTTGAAACGAGTATACTGATATACAAATCGTTCAAACCCTGAATATTTGAATTTCAATTTGCTATAGAGAATCGAAGGTTTGTTCTTATATAAAACCCAAGCTGCTTACTATAAAATTTTTAAACATTATTTGTTTCAATGTCTTTGTGAAGATAAAAGAATTTTAATTTACTGTCTATTTACAAAAATGTTTTTAAAACCAGTCACGGGGCTAGGTGCTAGGTATAAGGCCTGCAAAACTAGCATAAGCGCCCTTCGTTTTTTTTTTTAAATTTAATCTTTTGGCAATTGTTTTATTTTAATTGAATGCAAGACTAGATAATGTTCTTTTAATTGCACAGTAAGCTGACAAACTATTCTATTCTATAGACATAGAATACTAAATTAATGCAGCTCCTGATATACTAAATTTTATGTAAAATTTTTATTTTACTACAAATCATTTATGGTCCCAACTGCTGACACAAAACCTTTACACAACTCAAAATAAATTTAAAGAAAATAATTAAAACATTTCGAATGCAATTTGTTTGATTTTTAAAACATAATATATTTATCAATAAATTCTATTACTGCCTGCAATGCATCCCTTGTAGGCCCGTTATCGCCGACCCTGTTTAAAACATACAATGCCTTGCCAACATGCATATTGTTTTGATGTAATAAAAAACTGATTCCAAAACAAAAACTAACCACTTAAATTTTATTAAAACGTTTACAAAAGTACTGGTATGTTAAGGATTTTATTACCAAAAAATTACTACAACAGGTTACATCGACATGCAAAGAATTTTTGAAGCACAAAGACTTTCAAAGACTCACAGTGGTATTTATTTTCTTTTAACTCAATTAGATGGCACAACGTAGCGATACCACTCTGTCAAGTGGAAATTGCCTTTCTCACACAAAGCATACATGTCCAAGACAAACGAATGTTCCGAAACATTTCCGCGGTTAGTAAAAGTAAACCTAAAGCTAAGAATAAAACCATTACTAGCAACACTATTACTAATATAAAAATATAAAGGATTCCGGGTTGAACCGCGTCGAGCTTTCGACATCCTCTGTGATGTCTTCTTCAGGACTTCTGAGGTTTCAGTCTTTTGAGCTCCCAGACACTATTACGCTGATCACTAATCAATACATTACTGTTACTGGGAACAGCGGACGGTTCATTTATACCGTTGATGGTGACGTGTTTTGGGTGGAGGGTGCCGTGGGGGTTGGCGTGAGGATTGGTGCGGGAGCTGGCGTCAACATTTCCTGGATGACGGCAGGATTTTGATTAGAGGATTTATTGAGACAGTTTGGTCTTTTTCAATTTCTATGCCTTCTTGGATAAATCTTGGTTTATAGAAGCGGACCTGTATGAAGATGGTATTGACCTAGAGCTGAAATTGAATTGGAATAGCGAACAGAAATGGAATGTTTATAAATCTTATTTTGGCTTCTACGATCTGTTTGACCTATATAAGATCGGGGGCAGTCTGCACACAAAAGATATGAAAGTTTTTGTTGGGGGGTAAATATTGTCTTAATTCCTGTTGATTTAAGAATTTTGTTGATTTTGTCGATGACACCTTTGACATAAGGAAGAAAAGCTTTCGTATAATGAGAGTCTGAGTCTTTGCGTTGAGATTGAGTGGGAGATTTATGTCTGTGGATGCTCCTATTATCAATGTTATTTTTGCGGTAACCGTTTTGGATGAGGGCCTGTTTTAGACTAGAGAGCTCAGCGGGTCTACTTGCATTATCACAAAGGCTTATTGATCTGAAGTCATGGGTATTAATGACTGAATTAATTTGTGAAGAGAAGAAGAGAACAGAGAAGAAGACCCAGAACAAGGTACCTTGATAACATCGATGAAGACATAAGAAATACGTGAGTAGGCATGCAAATAACGATTGGTATGTTCGAGTTTCCGATAAACAGGGTGATGAAAACCTTGGGAATGATTTTTCTTTATGATAAACTTGCGAAACGGTAGGGATGATTCAGTTTCCACCTCCATCGTAAACTGGATACTAGGATGTATACCATTTAGATGGGTTTGAAAAGACACCAAAGCATCTCTGCCATAATTCCAAATGACGAATGTATCATCAACATATCGTAGCCAATATGTGGGTTTAAGCATTGATGTGGATAGTGCTTGGGTTTTGAAGTCTTCCATAAAGATATTGGCAATTACTGGAGCTATTGCGCGGCCATTGTGGCACCATTTATTTGTCTGTAGAATTGATTTGGGAAGATGAAATAAGTGTTAGACATACAATGTTTAATGAGAGATTTTATAAGACTTTATAAGAAAGAAAGTGGTCTTGTAGGATACTGTATTTAGTTTTTAGAATGTTTAGAGTTTTTAGAGTTTTATGTATAGGAATGTTTGTAAATAAACTTTGAAATACACTGCAGTGGTTCACATCTTTTCTGATACCCCTACTTTACCATGTTTCTCTAATTTTGTTTTCACAATTTCTATTTCAAAATTAACAGTTTTACGTTTTTTTAATTAAGGTAAAAAAAACCAAAAACGTTAAAGTAAATATTCAAAATATCCACATGACTTCAATACACTTTACGATTCGGTTGCTTAAAGATCTTTTAATATCAAATAACTCTTATCTATTATTTTTATTCACATTTGCGGCTTTTTCTATTTTCTGTTGCAATTCTAAAAATAAAGTATTTTTTTTTGTAAACTTTTGCCTTCGTTTGCCACAAAATTAAAAAATTAAAAGGATTGAAATCAGGAATTCTTGGTGGCCAAGCTAACTCACTTCTACGACCACTTCTTCGAAGCAAAAACTGTTGATTTAAGTATTGACGAACTTCTAATGAATAATGTGGCAGTGCACCGTCGCGCCGTACAAAAATCACACGTTAGGTCTTAAGGCGAGAGTTATATCCTATAGTCTTCTTCTTCAAGTGCCATCTCCGCGGCGGAGGTCGGCAATCATCATAGCTATTCGGACTTTTGAGACGGCTGCTCTGAAAAGTTCATTTGATGTACATCCGTACCACTCTCTCAGGTTGCGCAGCCATGACATTCTACGCCTCCCTATGCTTCTCTTTCCTTGGATCTTTCCCTGCATAATCAGTTGGAGCAAGGTGTATTTCTCTCCACGTGTAATATGCCCGAAATATTCTAATTACATAAATAAATTAAAACAAAAAATACACCGCACCCAATGCTAACCTTAAAGTCGTGCTGAAAATGGGTTTCTCTCTTAGCATGAACATTTTTAAGAGGATTTTCAGAATCCCACTAATGATTATTTTTCCAATTAAATATTTCTCGTCCGGTAAATGTTACCTTATCAGTAAAAATAATTATATTTAATAGTTAATATTTTGTTTTTCTTGTAAAAATTAAGCAAATTGTAGACGCGCAGGTAAATTTTGAAGTAGTACATTTTGAACAGTAGTGTAATGATATGGATGCAGTTTTTCCCTCATCAATATTCTAAAAACAGACGATTGGCCTATCCCTGTAGCCAGACTTAATTGGCGAGTACTGATATTAATTGATACTTCTATGCAACACGAATTAAAATTTCATCTTCTTCATCGACAGTTATAGTTTCGACAGCTTCGTGTTGACTTTTATGGCGCTTCATAGGAGGTCAAAGAACGGAGGTAAAGAAACTAATAGAACCAAAACACATAGAAAAGGATACGTGGATTGACTACCTAAAAAAGCTCTATCAGAGAGCGTATAGAAATAGGCAGCGGAATAAGACAAGGGGATTTATTGATCCCCATGCTCTTCAATTTCATCATGGATGAAATATTCAAAAGCGTTAACAAAGGAAGAGGATACAGAATGGGAAACAAAGAAATAAAAATACTCTGTTACGCAGATGACGCAATATTGATAGCCTAAGGTGAAGCTAGTCTGCAAATACTGGTCCACAGATTTAACATAAAAGCAAAAGAATTTAATATGACAATCTCATCACATAAAACTAAAACAATAGTAGTAAGCAAAGAACCAACCAGATGTAAAATAGAAAATGATGACATCAGTATTGAACAAGTAATGGAAATAAAATATCTAGGAATTACACTGTCTAGCTATGGAGATCTAGACAAGGAAGTGATAGATCAAGTACAAAAAGCAAATAGACTGACATGATGCCTTAATAACACTATATGTCAAAACAGACACATTAACACTGAGATAAAGTCAAGAATTTATGAATTTTTTTTTATATGGCTTTGGCAGTTTGCCATACAGCCAGTTACATGATCTTTTAATCTCATTAGGCTCAGTAAAAAGTTTTTGAGTAATTTGTAATCGAATAGACTAAAATAGATAAATTTAAAGTTGGGAAATCAGTACAACATTTAACAAAAAGAAGAGAAAAGATATATATACATACACATATATATCCATAAACACATACAATTAACATGGGTCACTCGCTTCACGTCCAGGGGCCCGTCAGGACATTATAATATATAACATACACAGGAGAACTAGGCCACGGTAAATAGGAATAAACATATAAAGGAGAGAAAACAAAGGTAAAAAGTAAAAACAATTTTTTTTTAACTAAAGAAAAATATTACATTTGGTCAAAAAATCGATTATGCAATCGTAAATTAATCTATTTTGAGTCGCTAGGGCAGATAAAACGTTAAACGGAGATTTACCGGTAATATGAACTATATTATTGTATAATAAGGTGGATTCCAAATTATATTTGGCACAACCAAAAATTACATGATCTAGGTCACCTTCTACTCCACATTCCACACAGTTTTTACTCTCGATCACATGAATCCTTGCAAGATGAGCAGGAAAACAAGCATGTCCAAATTTAAGCCTAGATATGGTTGTTCAGAGATAAGAGTACTGAGATGAATTACAGGAAATACGCTGAGAGATCTAGAGAGAAGTGAAGACATTGGAAGTAAATAGTGAATAGAACAGTGTATAAATGAATGGACACAATATAGAAAAAAATGGAATAACCGCATAAGCAGAATGGAGGAGACCCGTGTCGTCTAAATAGCAAGAGATAAGTCACCAATCGGCAGAAGAAATATCGAACGACCGCGCAAAAGACGGAGTGACAACCTTTCATAGAGGTATTAATCCGCCAATGAACAAATATAGTTGCTTATAAAGAGAAAGACGAAGAAGAAGTGTTGATTTTTAGGACGTAAAGACCCTGTTTCACCTAGACGGTTGTAAAGATTTCGAAAACGTTTGTAGTTAGGCTGCCTTCGATTTTGGGTATAATTGTGAATATCTTCGAGCCGCAGCGATTCCACTGTAATTTGATTGAGCAAAAACACAAATCAAATCGCGCATCTCATTGATAGAAAATTCATTATGCCTAGGCATTATTTGATAAATATTACTTAAAAAAATAAACGTTAAAATTCATAAATGCATTGACAATCACACAAACCTACTTGAAAAAGAAAAAAGAAAAACAAAAAGTTAAATAATTACGGCTAAATTTGCAAATATTAGGTTTATTTGATATTAAGGTGTCTTTGCCTAACCGGGTATAAAGTGTATTGAAGTAAATGGTGGACACTTTGAATATTAGCAGAAAAATAAAAATCACTTAATTTATTATCCACCTTACCTGATATTACATAATTATTATATATTTTCCATTTACAACCACGTTTTGAAACAATAAATGTAATAATCAGCTGAATGAAAACCCTTTAAACATGGTTCGTATGTCCTGCGGTATAATACAGTTTACTTCATAATAAATAAGTTATAGTAAGTTTCCAAGTTTGCAAAGTTTATAGAAGGGTATAAAGTACTTCTATATTAGTCTTGTCAAAGGAAAGAACTGCTATGTTGGAATATTGTGAGAACTCGGTTATGAGAGATAATTTATAGATTTTCCGAAGTTTCCGCCTGTGTAAAAATTAAACATTACTTTAGCGCCTAGAGATTTCCACGAAAATTGTTGAAACATGTTCAACCAAGTTAAAACGTTTGTTAAAAGTTTGTAAAGAAAAATCTTTAAAAATTATATTTTATTGAAAAATTACAGAAAGCAACTTGTGTTAAAGATATTAATACAAAGTATTGTGCTGATAAAGTTTGTTTTGTATGTTAAATATTGTTTAGATATAGTAAAGAAAGGTAATAAAGAGATATTTATAATATATATGATACCCATATATATTTCCTGTTTTTATTTCATGGATATGTTCGAAATTATATGCTTTTCTCAATTGGACAACAATGTGAAGGTTTTTAAAGATTATTGAATTAATACTTTTTTGCTGGTTTCTGTGTTTATTGCTGGACGTCCCGTTTAGATAAAGAGAGATTCAGTATATGTTGCATGTTTTGCTGGTGGAAGATATTATTTTTTTCTTTTGCTCTTTATGACCTAGATCTTAGAAATATTATGTGTAATAAAAATCGAAATCTGTGAATGTCTGCTTCTTTTATGGAAATTCTAGAATGTAAGTCGATAAAACAAAAATTTTATTAACGTTTTAGTTTATCTAATTATATTAGTCAAAATATTTTTTTTGGTCTAATTAATATCAATTATCTATATAATAATTTTCATATAAGCGATATCTTGACCATTTTTTGTCCTTATTGGCTTTTAGAATTGTGCAATTATTAGCGAAAACACTGTTTTTTTCTTTAGATTGTAATTTTTTTATTAAATCATAAAGTTCATAGGATATGGTTATCTATGAAATACCACATCAGGTTAATGGCCTCCACGGTTTTCCTGGCATATTCGCATTCTTTTGTTGAAATTTTCCATGACCATTTTACATAAGTGTAGCTGAATATCGTGTTGCAGCGTTTTATTTCGTCATTCAATACATGGGAGGTTGTAGGATTATTGGCATAGACTTCTGACTTCCAATAACCCCTTTTCTTTATTTAGCGATTAGCATAGCTATCCGAACTTTACTTGCAGCTATGCGGAATAGTCCGGTTGTAGACGAATTGAACCACTTTCTTAGGTTTTAAACCCAAGATATTCTTCTTCTTCCTGGTCCTCTCTTTCCAAATACCTTGCACTGAACAATTAGTTGCAATAAGCCATATCTATGTTTTTTCTCATAACATGGCCAATATATTCTAATTTGCCTACTTTGATTGTTCTAGTGATCTCGCATTCCTTGCCCATTCTACGTAGGACCTCAATATTAGTCACACGATCCACTCATGAAATTCGTAAGATGCGCCTGTAAGAACACATCTCGAAGGCCTCGACATTTCCTAAAGAGCTTTAGACAGCGTACATGCCTTTTCTCCGTATAATAATGTAGAAAATACATAGCATCTGATGATACAGATTTTGGTAATAAGTGGTAAATCGTGACTTCTAAAAAGAGACTTCATCTTTACAAACGCTGATCTTGCTTTCCCTATGCGTTGTTTTATTTCAGTTGAGTGGTCCCATTGACTGTTTATGATAGTATCAAGATATGTGTAGCTGTTTACCCTGTCAATTGGCTGTTAGTTTACTAAAAGATGTATATTTAATATTTCGCGTTTACTAACTACATGTACTTTGTTTTTTTCGTATTGAGATCCAGCCAATATTCTCGACTTATATCTGATATGCGCGACATTATTGCTCGTAAACCATCTAGGGTATCTGCAAAAACTACTGCGCCATCAGCATATCAAATTCTGTTTAAACACACTCCGTTAACCAGGACGCATTCCTGTAGTTGTCCCAGTGTTTGCTTGAAGATACGCTCCGACTACATGTTAAATAGCACTGGAGACAGAATGCATCCTTGTCTCACTCCTCTATCTATGGAGATTGTCTCTGTCCACTGGCCATTCACTTTAATGTTGGCAGTTTGGTTGTAATATAAATTATATATGATTCTCAAGTCTCTATCATCCAAACCAGCTTCTTTCAAGATAAATATGAGCTTGTCATGTTTTTCTCCATCAAATGCCTTTTTGTAGTCAATAAAACAAATATATACATCACAGTTGACATCCTTGTACCTCTAAATAAGCACTTGCATAGCGAATAGAGCTTCTGGGTTGCCCAATAACCCCATAAAAGAAATCTAATGAGAGAAATCTTTTGAGAGTCACATGTGTGTTCTCAGAACCTTAAATGCTTTAATTTTGACGATTAGTAAAGCCATCAAGGTAAAAATGTGCTTCACAGCTTAGTATGATTTTGCTCAAAAAATCAGCATCCACTTGTTGATGTTCAAAAATCAATTCAATGAATTCTCTTCGCTGTGCATGGTCATTAGCCAAACACCGGCTAATGATGTCGAGTGATGATGCCGAATTTATATTACTGGACTTTCACCAACACTCTCACGTACTGCTTCGATATTAAAATTTAAGCCACTTATTTAGGACGACCAGCGTGTTTAGCATCAGCAATTGGTCCTATCTCTCTGAATTTTTAAGTTACTTTATTCACAGCTCAGAATCAATATTCCGACCATTATTTGTACGAAATATTCGAACTGTGGCTGCCAAATTTTCATTATTTTTAAAATATTGTTCAACAATAAAAACGCGTTGTTCTCTCGTGCAAAGGTCAATCCATACTAACCCTAAAATGTCATCTGTTAAACTGTTTTTGTCTTTCTTGTTGCCAACGCTTTACTGCCCAAATAGCAGCAAATTCAAATCTGGAATACATTTTTGGATACACTTTATAAGGCCAGATATAAATTATTTTTTCTAAAATCTATTTTTATTTTATCATCTTTTACTCCGTCTAAGAAAAATATAAGGATTATTTAGACCATTATATGTGGAAACTTTTCTTTTAGTTTATCTGATCAATATTAAACCTCTTAGAACTGTAAGTATACTTACATAAACCTAAAGACTGTTACTTACTTCTCGTCGACGAAGTGCTCGTATCCCTTTGCATAGGGAGCGAGCAACTCTCCGTAGGAATCAACAGATTTGGAATCATAATTCGGCACAAAATTCGGCGATAACGGAAGCAGATTAAGAGGTATGGGTTGATTGGAGTATCTTCCTATTGAATCTGAGGGCTGATCGAATTCATAAGGGATGCCATCAGACTCGCTTGAAAAGGATTTGTAATTGAAAGGGGTGCCAGACCTTGCCTAAAAATAAAATCGATCGATTTAATAAGGTTATCGTTATGCTGTGAAGTATTAAATTTACTACCTGCCTAAAATTTAAAGCCTGTTTTGTGTCTACAGGGACGAATCTTTGATTTTTATTTTAAAGAAGTATTAAATATATATGTCCCAAATTCGTATGTTAAAGAGATTGAAAAAAAAGGAGTAAAAATGTCGACTTTTGTGTTTGTTAAAGTAACGATTGCTCAATAAAATCGTTAATAACTCCCTACATTAGCGAGATACAGAGAGATTATTGAAAAATGTCGAAAACGACAGGGTTATAGAAAAATTTTAAAAACTTTTAATGGATATATACTGAGCGTCACGAAAAAGAGGCCACCTAAAATTTTTGCCATTTTTTTTTAATTTTTCGAATCATACCACAAAGTGATTATCATTAGATGTTTGTGTAATGTTTAAGAATATGTTCTAAAGCAGTATGCAATCATTTTTTAAATAACAAATGTCAAAAAATAACCTCTTCCAAAACAAATGTTTTTATTAAAAAAAAAAAAATTACATTGTACATTTTTTCTGTTTTCTTTATAAAATTACAATTAAGTTGTGCTTATTAATACTGTGTATTACCACCTCTATTGTAAATTACACTCCTCATTGGATTTGGCATTGAATTGATTAAATTCTGGATGTCGTTTTGAGGAAAAGCTTCCCATTCTTCCATGGGCGCCAACCAGAGCTGCTCACGATTTATTGGAGCAGGTATTCTGTTTCTTACCCTTCGTTTCAGTTGGTTCCAAACATGTTCAATCGGGTTCAAATCTGGACTTTGAGCCGGCCAGTTCATTTTTGGCACACCGACAGTTTCCAGATATTGCGTTACCATCCTGGCTACGTGTGGCCGCGCGTTGTCTTGCATAAAAATAAATTTTTCGCCGACAAACCCAGCAAAAGGCATTACATGCTCGTCTAGAATTTCGGTAATGTATCGGTGTGCATTCAACGCTTCTCTATCAATAAATACGAGATCAGTACGGCCCTCGAATAAAAGGCCTGCCCAAAACATTACCGAACCTCCTCCAAAAGCAACACGTACTCGTTGAACACAAGTAGCATATCGTTCCCCACGTCTTCTGTATGTTTTGATGCGACCATCTGAGACATAAAGAATCATCCTGGGCTCATCACTAAACAAAACATTTTTCCAATCTTCTATCGTCCAATGCTCATGGTCTCTAGCAAACTGTAGTCGGCGTTGCCGATGTGCTGCTGTTAACAAAGGTCCTGTTGCTGGACAGCGAGCCCTTAGACCAAATTCCCTCAACCTTCTTCTCTCACGGTAGAAGTGCTTAAAGTCCATCCGTGAGCATTTTGAAAACGGTTTTGGATTGATCTATCCGTAAAGAACCGATTTTGCGAAGAAGTGCGTTGTAAAGAATAGTCTTTTCTGGCCCTCGTGATTTTTCTAGGGCCTGATTCTGGTAGTCGTTCGTGAGATTTAGTCTCTACGAATCGTTGGTAAATTTTTTGGACCATGCAACGACTGACTCCAAGCTCTGGCCACTTCTCTTTGACTCATTCCACTATTAATCAAAGTAACAATTTGAACAGATCTAACAAATCTCTCAGCCATAGTTTTAAATTTAAAAATTGCACAAGTTTACTCTTCGAACAACTGTACACTAGCGAAAGGTTTTTGAAAAACAGAATAGCCATATTCCAAGAAAAATAAGGTACAAACAACACGTGCATTATCCGAAGTCGTAAAACTTATTCTGCAAACTTATAACTTTTAATTGACCTGTCGGCACCGTTTGTCGTTACCTAAAAGATGGTAAAAGTGTTACAAAACCTATAGAAATAGGCAGCGGAATAAGACAAGGAGATTCATTGAGCCCCATGCTCTTCAATTTGATCATGGATGAAATCATCAAAAGGGTTAACAAAGAAAGAGGATACACAATGGCAAACAAAGAAATAAAAATACTCTGTTACGCAGACGACGCAATATTGATAGCTCAAGATGAAGATAGTCTACAAAAACTGGTCCACAGATTTAACATAAGTGCAAAAGAATTTAATATGAAAATCTCATCTCAGAATACTAAAACAAAAAACACGAAGATCCGGTTTAAATATTGGTTGTTGTATCAAACACAATAAATTAGTTTATCATGTATTTGATGATAAAATAACTGCTACCGGTATATAGATTTCTCAGAAACGAACTTAAATGACATTTTTGATGAGAAATATTTGGCTAAGGGGAACACATTTTGATTCCAATAAGATGGAGCATCTGCCTTTACTGCTAAATGCGTTTTAAATTATTTCAATAAAAAAATCTCATAATTGATGAATTGAAACTTATGGTCCTGTTAGATTGCCTTCTTGTTCACCAGAACTAACTCCTGATTTTTTTATTTGGGGAAAATCAATGTTTATAAATCTGCCTTTAACACAAAGTAAGAATTATTACAAGGCATTTATACAAATGAAGCTTATGCATGTACTCAATTGTGTAAGATCTATAAGAAAAAGATTTTAATAATTAGTACAACAAAACGGAGGCATTTTGAACATTTATTAAAATTAATTTTGGTTGTTAAGTAGATTTTTGTTGTTAGTTAATTTGTTATTTCTATTTTTTAAATTGTTTGATCTTATTTCTGGTTAAAAAAACCGTGAAGGATTACTATTCGCATTATAAAATGTTAGAATGTGTTTCTGAGTGTTTTGTTTTTGTGTCTTTAGCATGATGTCAAATAAACAATTTATTTACACAATAGGTCCAATAACTAAAAATTGATATATAATATGTCACATCAGGTGAAAAAGAATTAAAATAATTATAAAAGAAAAATGTCAAAACATATAGTGTGTCCCATATAAAAAAAGATACGTTGTAACTATACTTCCATAGAGAGACCTCCTAAAGAATTTTTTTTTGTACAAAACTGAACCCTTCTATCATATATCCTTTAAACGTTACAATAAACTTATTTCAAATTTTTTATTAAAAAAGATCTATAACTCTGTTCTTTTTGATCTTTCTTTTTTCTATCTCCCTTAGTTTTTCGTACACCCTGCAAAATATATGAACTTGGGACGTACTGAAAAGTTTCTATTTTTCCTTATGTGTAATTATGTATACATAAGTATTCAATGAAAGGTTGTTGCTTGCGTTATAATATAGAAAAATAAATATTTCTCTCGTCCCAGGGGCTGAATTTACATAGCAACAAGATATTTATTTTACACACATACACTAGACAAAATAGTTTTTCCGCTAATACCATTGCATAGTTTCTGCGAACAATTAGAAATAAAAAAATATTTCTTAATTTAAAATGGATTTTAAAAGTAGGTACTCTACATGGACGTCAATATTTATTATCATTCGCTTGAACCATTTTCAAGACAATTACTTTACTCTTAATGAACTGCTTAATTACAAACACGCAATAAACTCTCTAAAAAAAAGGTATAAAAAAAGGTATAAAAAAAGGTATAAAAAAAGGTATAAAAAAAAAGTTTAGTAAATTTTATTCAAGTTTATGCTCCTACGGCAGATAAAGATGACGACGATATCGAACTATTTTACCATGATTTGGAACAAGTCTTAAAATCAATAAAGAAACATCACACTACAATAGTAATGGGCGACTTCAATGTCAAAGTTGGCCAGGGAAGAGTGGATGGATATGTGGGGGAATATGGTCTAGGAAATAGAAATGAACGTGGTGACCGTTTGATACAATTTTGCCAGACGGAAGACTTTGTAATTTTTTAAGACCAAAAGAGACTTTTAAGCTACCAAAAAGAAGATTGTATACATGGAAATCTCCCGGCGACACAACGAATAGAATAATCCGAAATCAAATTGACTTTGTCCTCATTAGACAAAGATTTCGTAATTCTATACTGTCTGCCAAAACTTACCCTGGAGCAGACATCGGTTTAGACCATAACCCCATAGTAGTCACATTACGAATCAAATTGAAACTGGTTAAAAAACCCACACAAAGTAGAAGTGATATTAAGAGATTAAGGGAACCACAAACAAAGGAACAAACTGTAAAAACTCTTACTGAAAATCTACGTAATGCCCAAGAACTGAATAAGAGTTGGTATACCATTGATCAGAAATGGGAAAATATAAAAGTAGCAATAATTAAAACAGCTAATGAAAACTTAAAACCAAAGAAAAGAAAACATAAAGACTGGATGCCTGAAGAAATACTACTATTAATGAATGAAGGAAAATCATTCAAAACAAAAAATCCAATTAAATACAATGAAACTGATCGATTAATTAAAAAGAGAATAAAAGAAGCTAAGGAGAGAATGTTACATGAGCAGTGCCAAGAACTAGAAGAAATTGAGAAAAAATATAAGACAAAGAGAGAACAGAAGCACCAAAAGAATTTAAGGATGATACTGGGCCTGCCATTATACGAGAAGAAATTGAATATTCAATGAAACAAGCTAAAGGTGGTAAATCTCCCGGGCCTGATGAAGTTCCTATCGAATTACTCAAAATTGTGAATACTGAATCTATTGATCTTCTTTTGGATCTATTCAATACCATATATAGAACAGGTATAATACCTAAAGAATGGCCCCAATCAACATTCATACTTGTACCCAAAAAAGCCAATGCAAAGGAGTGCAATGAACATCGCACCATAGCC